>NW_026729294.1:0-112329 GCF_030272615.1 Cryptomeria japonica
ATAGAATAATTTATGCATATTATAAGGTGTTGGTAAAATGGGTTTAGATTTGGGTATGGATATAGTACTTTGATAGCTAGTTTCCATTTGTGGGAGGTGGATTATTTATTTCTTTCCTAGCATTGCCTCACTTCCCACCATTCTCATTGTCTCTTTGCAAGTGAAACTCTTGTAATCCCCTTTTCTATTATACAAAAAATTATCTAAATAGCTATAAGTTTAAGCATAGTTTATGCATATCCATTAAAATATTTTAAAGACTTTTGTCTCTAAGTTGCAACAACAAGATGTGTGTCATAGAAATATTTTTCTACATGTTGTGCATAAGCTACTTTGTTGGGCTCTAGTCTAGATGAAATACTTAACAAATAAACTCCAAACCTTCTAACCTAATTTAGTCTTAAATCACCATCAAATTATAAATATAGCATTTCATAAAATTGAACATTGTTAGGTCATATATATCACAAATAATGCAAGGGAAAATTTATAAATAATGATTTAGAATGATCCTTCTAAATCATTACTTCCTTATTGCAACTAATGAATTTGACACTGCAATCCCAAATTTTATTTTGATCTAATTTTTATCTTTAAATTATAAGAGTCATTCTTAATTGTTTTGTAACACCAGGAAACCATTTTCTAATTCCCCTAGTGCTTTGCAATCTAATGATCATAAAATATATCTAGTAAACATAATTTTAGTTGTCCATTTTAGGAGTCCTGGGCTCTCTGGTAGTAGAGTTCAACCAGCACTTTCATCTGGTAATAAAGGTCAAATACATATCTTTGCAGCATGTCATAGCCATCGGCCATATATTTTCTCCATTAAACAGTTCCAGCATATTGTATTATCCCCAGTTTCCACTATTTTCTTAATCTTTTCTCTTTATTTTTTTTCCATCCTCATATCCTCCTCCATCTGTCAAAATAATCCTCCCCTGAATTAGTTCTTAATAGATATTTTTTAAAAATAAAAAAATCCACCTTCCAAGCGTAAGGACAAATTCTATATCTTTCTCTAGCATGTTGCCACGATAAGAATGTATTCAAATTATGGTGGCAATGATTAGATATGTGGGGAGATTTGCTTTTATTTTTGTTTTGAATCCTTTTTTTTTTCTTGTTTGATTTATCTTTTTAAATAATATTAATCCTTCTTTTGCTCAAGAAAAATAATGTATAATGCCCTGTATTAAAATATAATTTTATTTAAGAGTAATATAAATTATTATCATTATCTTTTTATCAATATAAAAATATAATGTAATTTATTGAATATTAATAATTAAATAAAGAAAATATTAAAAATACTAATTTTCATTTAGTTTGGTATCCATCTTGGCAAAATTATTAATACAAGTATGTATTGCACCAATAACATGATCTTGTGCTAAGCTGGCTCAAGAATGAGTAGAAATGTGAGTTGTACAATTATGAAATTAGACTAAATTTATATAAGGAGGTTTTATTTCCATGCAATTCAATTTTTACCCTTGCTTGAGGTTTTGATGATTTGGACACAAAAGCTTAATTCTAGCATTAAGGATGTTTTTTTGTGCAACCTAGCTACATGATTGTAAGTGTGTGTAGATGATTTCATCATGAAAAGTTACCTCTATAAGCTAAACCTTCTTCTTGATGACACTCTCTCTAACTTAAGCGAATGTCATTGGTTCCATTTACACTAATTGACATCATTAGTCATCATAATTATAATAATTTGTTAGAAAAGAATAATATAATCAAACCATCTTGTCTAATTATGTGGTATTTAACAATTAGTACAGTAGTTCAATAATAAAGCTAGGATAATTAGATGCGATGTGAGACATTGTAGCCATGTCATCTCCTTTTCTACTTCAGTGAGATCAATGTATTCAATCTTAATGGAAGAGAGTGCAACTACCTGTTGCAAATGGGAAATCCAACTAATTGCAGCCACAACAAAAGTAAACACATATCATATTGTAGACCGTCATTTGTCCAAGTCACCCACCATATCAAAATCACTGTACCCTTGCACTTGAGTATCCTATCCTTTAAAGCACAAAGTTGTTAGTGTTAATTCATTAGGCTGTTAGTTAAGGTGGTAGTTAGTTAGTTTGCCAGTTATACAACCACCCTTATGGTGTGTTTTCCATCAAATGTTGTTCTATTTATTTGCCTTGTTTTGTTTCTCAAATCACTGTAATACAAAAATTTCTTTCTGCAATTTCATTTGGTATTAGAACAAACAAGGGAACAGTGTGCTGAAGGAAGGTGATTCTGTTCTGAGTCTTTGGTGCATATGAAAGAAGCAAGTTTTGTAGTCGTTCACTTGGTGAGTAGTGAATGTCGACAACACTTGGAGATGCATGTAGTGTGGAGAGTAATCATGGAGCACAACAAGCTATGAATGATAGCACAAGCTTCTATTTTTCTTTGCTTGATTCTCTTTGAAATACTGGAAACCTTGCGTTTGGTGAATTAATCTGCAATAAAAATCCTTGAATACTTTTCTATTTGATGTTCATTGCCAAGCCAAATAGATTAATGTGTAACTTGAAGCCGGTTATGATGCAGATCATGAAGAAGAGGTAGAACACTCACCAAAGCATCCCCATCTCACTGCATGTGCTTACTATTCTCATTTTTCCTCTTGTCATCTTTAAATAAGACTATTTTTCATACATGTATGTGGACTCTTCGTCCCTAAAATCAATACCATCATAATAAAGCATTGTTGTGTTTTCTCTTTGTTATTATTGTTTTTTATCATGTCTGCCCCAAAGATTCTTTTGTCTGACACTCGGCTTCTTAAAGGATCTAATTATGCTACCTGGAAAACAAAGATGAGGACCATTCTTCAATTTGAATAACAATGGGAGATTATCTCTGGTACTATCACATGACACCAAACTGATGTTGATGAACAAAAGAAGTTTGATAAAGTTGATAATAAAGCACTAATGCTTATCACTCTCAGCATCTTCGACGAGGTTCAACCTTATATTTGATCTACAACTACATCCAAGGCAGCCTGGGATGCACTTTCCACCATCTTTGAAGCAAAGAATTAGACTAAAGTTCTTCATTTGCAGTCTCAGCTGCATACTCTTCTTATGTCAGCCGGTGAAAAGGTTGCTGATTTTTCTCTGTTGTGTGTCTATTCTTCGGGCGGAGCTGGTGGCTCTTGGTGAAACAGTGGAGGATAAGTTTTATTTTTTATTTTGCAGTTGTTGTGCAAATTTGAGACATCAAGTGGTATAAATTGTTGAAGCTTATTAGTTATGAAGTAAATCATTTGGATTATAAAAAAAAAAAATTTAAGGTTATAACATATCACTTTTTAAAATACCAAGAATATGTTTATTTTTCAATTTTTTATTTATGATTCTATTTCTTTCTTTCATTTTTTTGTTAGGGTTATGTATCTCCAAAGGGGTGGATTTTTTAGAAATTTATTTGATTCTTTCTAATAATAATCAAGACAATGTGGAAATCTTTTTGTAATTTTGCTTCTTTTTAATAATAATCAAGACAATGTGGAAATCTTTTTGTAATTTTCTTTCCTTAAAATTCTTGATAATAATATTGTAATATTTTTTTTAAAAATAAATAATATAATTTCTTTATATTAGTTATATTAAAATTAATGTTTCATATTTAAAGTTTTCAAGACACTTTTTAAAATTTTGGTGTGAATATCATTCACTATTTTTTCTAATCATTTTTTAGATTTAATTATATAGCTGGCAATTAATCCCCTCTTCAATGGTTGAATCCTTGACTTGAATGCAATACCTAGCCTTGAAGAGAGACTTGATAATGCTCAATGCTAGAAAAGAGTGCTTGAATGCTTGAATGCTTGAATGCTCTTGAATCCATGATCACTTGTAAATTTCTCACTTGTCCAACTTATGTAAATGAGAGAGCGCATGCCACCTTAAACACATGTTTGAAGGATTTGAATTTCTTCATGGGCTACCATCGGGGAGATTTCTCGCTCACTACACAATCCACAATGTATTCTCTAGATAGGTCCTATGCCAAAATAGGGTAGGGATAGGGGCACAACTCCCCTATCCTTGGAGGAAAAGGGAACCATGCCCCTATCCAAGGGGGGCTAGGAGAACCACACCCCTATCCTACCCTTCTCTTCAAGGTAGAGTGTGGACACAGTGATGCAGAGGCCAATAGAGAAATTGTTTTACAAGTTCAAACTCTTTGGTGTTCGATCAGGCTAAAGGATTTGAGCTCGCATGTATGATGACCCTAGTGCAGTCATAAATTGCTAGGCTCACAATTTTATGACACTACATTTAGCCCCCACTTTAACAGGAGTATAAGTGTATGTTGATACTTTTGGTAAAGTACAAGGAAATAAGATTGAAGGACTTTTACCACGTCGAGGAGGCAAGATGCACCAAGCCCCTCATGGACTTAGGGTCTTATGACTTCGTTTGACAAATTGAAAGGGAAGATCGAGAACGGTAGATCCATGACTTCAAGTAGTAAAGTTCCCTTCACTATGAGTCATGAAAGCAAGGATAAAAAGATTACAAAGCAACGCAAAGTTCACTAAGTAATTATAAGTATCACAAGAAGGAATGTGTGAGGGGAGTATATGCGCCTACATTAAAGCGATCGCATGTGCTTATCAGAAGCGATTAATTTAAGGTAGGATACACTCAACAGAAAGAGAAGAGAGAGAGCATGTTATCACAAGGATTTAGCTCCCAATTGAGGTATAAATCCAAGGATAATGAACACAGAATATGGGGTAGTGTCTCTTTCCTCAGGGTAAGTATGTTACATGATAACTCATGTATATCCCGCCGGTATCCTAGAATCATAGAAGGACCTACTAGCCATAGATCTCCCCACTTGGATTTGCAAATTAGGGGCCAAGAGGACATGAAATCTATAAGTCTTTCATTTCTTACAGTTTGATATTCAATCACATCAAAGAACCATTCCCAACAACTACTTGCAAAAGGACATGTATAAAGAAAATGATTGGCGGTTTCATCATTATTTTTACACATTATACACCTACTCGGTCCTAGTATACCAATAGATTTTAATTGTTTCCTGTCAGAACTCTGTCTTGTAAAGCTATCCAAAGAAATGCTCCTGTTTTTGGAAGAATTCTATTATGCTAGCATAATTTGTACGGCCACTCAGGGTTCCTGATCCTCTTCCTCTAGATTTCATACCCCCATTTCACTTTATATTCTCCCGATTTAGCAACACACCAAAATACCTTGTCATCTTTATTTGACACAAATATGTGTCTTTGGGATAAAATCTGCTCTAACTTTGCACATAGGTCCCTATTGCCTATGCTACATTTCTTCCATACCACTCTCTCCCCTAACGAACCTCCAAGGGCAAAATAATCCTTAACTCTGCTACCTATACTTGCTTCCACTAGATTGACCCATTCATGATCTTCAAAAAATTCCTTCTATGGTTTCTCTCCTCCCTAAGAGTCTGACCAAAATTTTGCCTTCTCACCATTACCTACATTCCAAGATAAATGGTCTGTGAGTAAACTTCTACTATCCCAAATGAAATTCCAACTTGGAGATCCTTTCTCTGAATTGGCCATTGTGAAGATCCTTTCTTCTTCTACAGAATCCAAATATTTATTCCTAAACACTCTGCACCATTAATTTCTCTGATATACCATTAAACTGGCATCTCTGTAATACATAATCTTCTTGTTCTCTCTCATGTTTTTTTCATGGAATCTTGCATTTTTCCAAATGAGATTGCCCTTTTCAACTTTTGACAGCCAATCTTGCCAGGACAAGAACTTGAGAATGAGGATATATCTATGCTTACACATTGCTAGGGTTACAGTGAGTCTTGGGTGAAGTCTATATCAATTCACCTTCTCATATAGACTATCTATATGGGTGGATGGAGGAACCTAGGTTGAAAATTTTTGTTGTATTAGGCTTTCCTATGGCTGTAAGGGCTTCTGACTCTTGCCTACTAACAACTGTTAGTCCTGATTATTGACTAGTTTTTTATCAGCCTATTATCGACTGGTTTTTTATTAGCCTTGTTTTCTGTAAGGCTGGGGTCTCACGTATGGGGGTTTAAAATATTTCTATAGGTGTTGTTAAAATTTGGAATATTTTTAAGCTGCTAGTTCCACGAATTTATAAAAGTTTCAGCTCTGAAATTTAGGGAAGTTGGTGGAATGAACTATAATTACAGATTAGGGCTGCTGTTGTTCAGAAAAAGATTCCTATTTATTCTGTAGCATATTTTTTTTCTTCATCAGACCTCTGCTTCTTCAAAATAGATCCTAAAGCCCTGCAACCCCAGATTAAGTGGACTGTAAGGATGATTAGGCCCTTAGGGTGCATATTTTATTTGTTTGATAAAAATGTGATAAGGAAATTTTCTTGTAGAGATTGTGTAATGTGATAGCTGGGTTTGAACCTTCATTTGTTTGTTGTTGACCTGCTCACTTGCTGAGCTTGGCCCTTATCTAAAGTCATGGTTATGGCTACTCAAGAAGAACCTAGTGGCAAGTCTCACTAGCTAAGTCTCACTAGCAAGTCTCACTAACTAAGTCATAGGCTCTTGTGGTTCAATCCATCATCGTGTTATATCATAGTTCATGATAAAGATGGTATAGTCCATCGGTCCTCGGTTGGGGATTAGGTTGTTAGTCCTAGGTTAGGACCGAGTTGTCCACTGTCTCCCCCATCTGTGCTAAGGACCCTTCACCATTGGCAAGGAAGTATGGATTAACTGTTGTAACTCGGTGATTGTGTTGTTTGTAACTGAGAAGGGTGATTTTAATTTTAAATATTGAACTTAGCTATCTTGTGAAACAAATTCTAGCTCAAAAGAAGGTATAAACATAGTTTTATTTGGACTGCATATGTTTAGTTGTGACAATGAATTTTGAAAAGGAATTGATTGATGCTTTATTTACTTTATGAATGATAGCTGCAAAGTTGAATTATTTAAATGTAACTCCCTAGACTGCATGCAAATGTCTAGGTAACCTTGGGTAGATCTAGACATTAATAAACTTTATCCAAGTGGAAATGCTTCTTGATGATGAAACCTAGCCTTGTGAGAACCTAATTGGGGGTGATTAGATGAGACAAGGTTTCTCAAATAAAAATTGAAGTAAAATGCATGCAGGACTTGAGCACCCTTTGTGAATTTTTTTTGTAGGAGAAATGGAACGAAATGAACCAACTGATTGCATCAAGGACATTAACCTAACTGGTTGAAACGATGAATCAAACTAAGATAGCCTTAGTATGATGGTAACTGATCCTAGCTTGTAATATGTCATGAAGGCTAAACTAAACTTTTGGGCATCATAGATTTCGTCACTAACAAGAGAACATTTTCTTCCATTAAGTGGCAGCAGGCTATGCCATGGTATGATGTACATGGTCATTTTGTTATTATGGCTCATGACCTGATGTCAGAGTTTCAGGACATCTACTCATTCCGTCAATGGAGAAAGAACCGTGGGGACCATTGCAAGACAGATTGGTATAAAGAGCACAGGTTGAATGTCAGGAGAAAGATCCTTAAAAATCAGGAAGGTACTGTAGACAACTGATGCTTGATCTTTCAGTTGTGACATATCATTGAGAGATCCACCTTTTCCTTCTACCGTGCGATTCACCATGCTTGGAAAGCGTCTTCAGTTAATTTTTTAAACGGCAGTTGTAATTTGCATTAGTTTAGGTAGTTCTAGTTCTTTGCATCCGAATAATGCATGTCCATTCACATGCATAAATTTTTTGTCAGCCTATTATTAGTTTTCAAGTGCAGTTTGCTTTTTGCTTAACTTTTCCAGCGAATAATGCATGCTGCGCATGCTCTGTTTTTAGTTATTCATGCTTCTGTTTTTTAGAGGCTACGAACTCTTTTAGAGGTGTAGAAAACTTTATATATATGAAAAACTTTGTATTTTCTGTGCAAGCTGCAAGAAAATGTTGCTCTGTTATAGAATCACAGTTCTGAAATATATTGGTTTTTATGCCTCAGCTGGTCTGGTATCTATGGTAATTACAGTTCTGAAATATATTTATTTTATAAGGGATTACCTTCCCAGAATAGAGCAACCGTCACCAGTCAAGAAAGGTTCAGACCAGGAATAGGGCGTGTGAAAAGATGCTGCTAGATTACCAGTGTCAACTCCTGGTCAGAGAGTTAAGGAATGAATTCTCAGAAAAGGATGAAACGTTAGTAACTGCTGTCAGAAAACCGCAAATTAGGAGACTGCCACATCATTATGAGAGCGATCAGGAATAGGTAGGAGTTACGCCTGCTAAGGTAAAGGAATTTTGGTTGCGGATGTGCCAGATTTGTAATTGTCAGAAGCTCGCTAATTTGTAATTGCCAGCAGCCACGAATAATTTCCCACAATCAGCATAACGAATTGCCGCCAGCCATTAAAAAAACAAGTGTGGGCACAGCAGAATGGATGAAGACATAGTTGACCTGACCCTGCCTCATTCATTCCAAGCCAAGCGACTCAAATGAGGCTTCGATTGTTTGTCTACGTGGGCCCCAACAACATTATAAGCTTAAAACAAAGATCCCCGGCCTGATTGGCGTTGCCAGCAAGTCATATGGCCCCCAGCAGATTAGTAATAAAATGCTCAAGTTTAGTTAAAATATTCTTTTGGGTGGCACTCAGGAATTTGGTCCCCAGGAACTCTATAACAGAGAAAACATAGAAAGGACATTTATAAAATATGAAAGAGCCTAGTCAGAAGATTGCACTCATACAGACAGGAACAATACCTGCAACAGACAAAATTAGATAAAGAAAATAAAATTGGTAGAATGAATTTTTTGCAGGATTGCCATAGCCTCAAGTGCTCCTGTATCAAAAACCCACTAGACATAAGATTTATAAATTTTATTCCCTTTTGATTTCGTCTATTGGTTGCCCCATAACCAACCTTGCAATCATTATTGCAAGGTGAGTAAGTATGGAGTTTCCTAGAATCTTCAAATTTCTTATTCATTTCCCTTTTCATATCATAAATTGTTTAGTAAAGATGTGCCAATTGTGTATTGTAGAAATGACTCCATCCCAATTGAAAATGCCAGTGTTTTTATTGAGGATCATTCTGAATTTCCAACATTCGGGCGAGAAGTATTCTTCTTTCAAAATAGAAAGAGATTTGTCTAGAATCCCAGTTACATTTTAGTTCTCAAAGGCGTGTGCTTGAATGTATTGTTTTAGTATTTAATTTGAAAACCCGTAACTAAAATCCAGATTGAATTACTCTTTGGTCAACATTATCCTTCTTCACATGGAGGCTTCCCACAATCTCATCCAACATCATGAGTCTTGTCTGACACTTTGTTTTAAACCGCTTGGTTTTAGCAGACCCTTGTTTTCTTGCTACATACTTTTCTTCCATCAACAATTTTGGAATCAGTTTTGTTTACTTCTCCCAGTGCCACGAGCATTCTTCACAATACGAGCACATGGCAAAGCATCATCAGTGCCTCAAGATTACATAGTTGATGCAACTAGTGGTGCCAGAGAAATTATCAACAAAGAAAAACGAACAAATTTGTGAGGAAGAACTTGAATTGCTAAAGAATAACAAAAAATTAAAAAAATGATTGCTAATTTCTTACTCTGCAAGAATTGGCTAATCCTACTATAAACTGCAATGCACTGGATAAACATTTTAAATTTTTAACCCATCATGATTGCTATGTTCACTATTGTGCACAAAATGAATTTATTTTGTCTGTTTCTTCTTATCCATTTATTTTGTCTTCACAAAAAATTAAAAAATCCAATGAAGAAAACTATTGGTTGACATAACAGTTTCTTGGTAAAAACAGCAGCAGGATCCCACTTATGATCAACAAATGTACAGGTCATTTCCCTGAGCGCTCGCTGATATTGCAGTTAGCTCCATCTATGTCAGCAGTAAATTCAGTTAGTTCATCTATTTTTGTTCTTAGAATAATTCACTTATCAAAAACACAATATAGTTTCTGTTATAGAAATCAATTTAGCCCTTGGATTGCTTTAGTAGGTAAATAATAAGGTAATTACGGTTGATGTAGTAGGAGAAAGGATATAGTTGTCAGCATGTTTTTAATAGTTGTAATAGCATTTGTTGATTTAATGTTCAATACATTAATGTTGTCGAGATGCAATCTACAATGAAATCAACTTTGTTCGTAAACACATCCATTTCACATCCATTTCAAGAAGAATTTGACGCCCGTTTGCATGAGTTGAATTGGCAGTACAGTAGCACTAGCAGAAGAGTGGGGAATTTAATATGTTACGACACCTCACCTGCAACGGCCAGCGTCTTAAATGGCTGCAACCTACAACATAATAGTCCAATATTAGTAAATTTCATCCCTTGCAGTTGTGTCAGAATAATTACACTTGAATGGTCCTCAATCTCACTTAGATTATAGTCTTGCAGCGGTTGGCACTGACCATAGTGGAAGAGTGAGTGATTTGAATTCAGGTGTTACTTAATTCCATTATGAACATTTGGTATAGTGTCCTTCAGTTGCTTGGTTTCCTTATATTCACGATTCCTTCATGGAAGCCCAAGAATTCTCTTCTCTTTTCTGTGATGCGAACTGGTCCAGTTTATATTTCATCATCTGTTAAATGAGTTTCACATTTCAAAGCCGTAAGATTTGTGTCGAGGTAAAGAGATATGAATGAGATTCTACGAGTGGCTGGGATTGGATTGCTTTTCATGAGTGACAATGGTGATGGTAATCATTATGTATATGTGAGTGTCTGTGGCTTGCCACTTTATATGAGCAACCCTTCTATCCTTGGATGCCACTATGCCCAATTATTCTTCAATACTGACCAGTGTTCACTTCTGTTTGCACCGTAATTCCTCAAGCTAAGCTTTAATTATCTTTCAACTTCATTATAAGGACAATGCAGTGTATATGATGCTTACGACAGAGGATGTTTTGGTTGAGGGGGTTTGTGTATGAATCCTTGCAGTTATCATGCCAATGTTTTACCACCCTCTGTAGATACACAGAACTACTTCCATACGCATGGGTTGGGAACTCAGTCACTTAATGCCGTAGTCAATGTGTTCGGCCCTTTCAACATCCTTTTTGTTGCCCTCAATCTCCTCCTTTCATGGAATGGTCATCAACATTGCTACTGTTCTGGTTGGAGCTGTGACAAATCGATTGAACACTGGCTATTTCCAAGGAGATGTTTCTGCATTGAAGGTTGTTTTAGCATGCTCAGGATTATATGGGAAGGGTGCTTACATCGTCTGTTTTTGCATGTAAAATCATGGAACTGTAATATCGTATTGGACATGCCGATTGCTATTTCTTTCTTATATCTTTCCTCTTAAGCATTGCTTTATGTTAATATGGTAAATTTATAGTTAGAGTAAGTGCATAATTATAAGAGAAAAAGTCTTTGGTGGCCCGCCGGTATCCTAGAATCAACAGGTTATTATGTGAGGGGTGTTAGAAGAAGTTAATTTCTTCATTTCACAGCCAGTCTATTCGATAAATCTTTCTCATGCAGATTGATGCAGATTCCTCCCTTCATGCAGTCGAATAAAACCAAGTCTAGTAATTTCTTTATCATGCAAACAGTCAGTTTGACTTCGATGATAATAAATTGATTTGTTGTTTGTCTTCATGCAGATGAGACTTCTTCTCTCCACGCATGCATGCATACTAGAACAGTTAGTTCATCTTCACGCAGGGATGACAGAATAGTTAGTTCAGCTTCTACAACCACCGTAAAAGATATGCCATTAGAGAATAGTTCTGCTTGATACTGCCCACCATCGGTGCTGATGAGTTTAGTTTGCATTAATTTTAGATATGCCACAATGCATGAAATTAATAACTGCATTTTTAATTTTTCTCTTAGAATCGAAATCTCTATATAGAGATTACTTGGTTTGAATTTTATTTAACAGAGAAAAACCTCTATCGAGGCAGTATGTAACACATGATTAATAATAATGTTGTCCTAACCCTAGTTAAACCAAACTTAAACTTATTATTTTAATTAAAAAATAAATTAACCATTACTGCGCATGCAAAAGTAATGATTATCAACATGCAAGTAATAGACAAGTAACTGAACAACCATGCAACTCATAAATAACATGTAGAAATTAAATGTGCATGCGAAAAATAACAAACTAAAATTACTCATGAGGACCGAAAAGAATGCAAACCATAATTACTTAAGATGCTGAGTTATGTGTGCACATGTGTAGCATAAATTGTATGCATCAAATTATTACAAATTAAATTAACATGCAAAAACTCATAATTAAATAATCTACCAGATAATTAAATATGACCATGCATGCATGCGTAAATGAAAACTAATCTAAGAAAGTAAATCATGCATGTTACTGGGTTAGTATGTTAGTAGCTTTTTCTCTTCTTTTCTTTGTTAGTTACATTGCATGGCGACTTCCTATCGCTTTAAATCAGGTTACCTTATAGGTCCTTTTTCATAACTTCTACATGCGACCATTCTAGTCTTTACAATGAAATAAAATATACATCTTTAATTATTACATAAAATTTTATCTCGAATCTCTGACTTTCTCTGTCTCTGGATGTGTCACCTCCATTTGACCTGGATAACCTCCTCTCGCAAACCGGATGATAGACATATGACCTAGGCGTTTATCCGCCCAACCAAATGAAGCATAAGCTTCCCGGTGCTCTTGATAAGCTCCCGTCCCTCATGACGGAGTATCCTAGCAAGCTGGTACCAACTAGCAGTAAAGGAATCCTGTGCAATCATGTATAACTAACAACCCATCCTGGTTGAACTAACTACATGTGTTATGGCAGGGAGATAAATAAATAAATAAATATGATGGCCATCATTACCCTATTGGGGAGGTGAAGAAAATCACCCTTCCCTGGTTAGCCCATAACAAACACTCTCATTCCATAAATATCCCTCATAGACAGAAAAATAATTAACCCTTTGTGGATTAATGTTAGAATAATATTATTATATGTTTTCTTTATAAATTTTTATAAATTTTCCCTTTATAATATAATTTCCTCAAAATTAAATTTTAATATTTTCAATCATTCTAAATTAAGAATCTGTATTTAAGTTAATATAATATTTAAAATCAATTCCTAATATATATATATTAAATATTTTATTTCTTTTATTATTTTCTTAAAAATTCTTAAATCAATCTTGAAGTTAGAATTTACCACTATCAAGACTTTCCAAATAGAGTCGTAATCTTTCAGTTGTTTCTTAAAAACCCAGATCCAAATTTCTATGAAATTTTTACAGTACTTAGAAATATTTGAAATGAAAAAACCTAGTAAAGTTCTTTAAAACCCAGTTTCTACTTTTTAAGATACATTGAAAAGAAGGTGTCGATAACACAACTGACACATCAAACAAACTAGCATTAAATCCAAACAATATCCAATTACTCCCAGCAACAAAAAAATACTAGTCAATCAATTTCATAGATATAAGTCTTGTGGTAAAGAAGAGATTAAAAACCTACCTCTGACAAATTTATTCCATGTACTTAAATTTTTAATCAAAAATTATGACAAAAGGGACAATTTTTAAAGGAAAAGATCAAATTAAGACTCAAATAAAATATGTAAAATAAATGAACCTGGCTGTGAGAAAGAAGAATCCAAGGTGTTCCCCAAATTTTAGACAATCTCTTCAATCTACCTTGGCTGTGAGAAAGAAGAATCCCAGGTGTTTTCTTGCAGAGTAGAACAAGGACAACAAACTACCACTAGCATGTACCACTATTTTACTAAGGTGGGAATACCATGTTTATCAAGGTGTTGTTGTTCTCTTTTATGATCGATGATGAATGATTTTTTTCAAAAGGCTGTGAAGTTTTATGTCTTTTTTTGTAAGTGACTTTGGTTTTGACATCATGTCCTTTTTACATTTTTCAGGCGGTCCCGATTGTCTATAATGATATAAGAGGGAATAAGATCTTGACAAATTAGGTTAGTATGGGGTTAGAATATCAAGTTACATTTTGTACATGCATAGTAGTAATAGTTATGTAAGACATTTGACATAACTGTAAATTTAATATGGTTATTTGTAGTTCTTAGTGATTGGACACTTCAAAGCCAAATAAATTGGATTAAGGTGGTCCCTTCTTGGCATGTTTTTCTTTGATGATCTTTCCCCAATAAAGGTGAGCACAAGAATAATTATAGTTTACAGTTCTTTTTTCTCAAACGTGTTAACAAATTTTATTGTTTGTGTGTACTTTAGTATCAAGAGTATGATGTAATATTTTCTTGTGGATATCACTGTGAATTCTTTTATATCTGTCTCTTGAATGGTAAAATGGAATTTACTACAAATTCATTGTATGCATTTTTATCTTCTCATGACTGTGAAGCTTATAGATCCTATATTCTCTTTCCTTCAGCTACATTGAAATCTTGTTAGCCTCCTCCAGGATTGTAAGCTTGTAAAAATTCCACAATTTAGTAGTGTGGATTCCATCTAAAAATTGTCTTAAACATTGTCTATGTAGTAGTGTGGACTCCATCTAAATCAGGTCAATATAGTGTAAAGGAATGCTACAATCTACTAGCCAACCAATTCAATACCAATGACCTTGGAATTCCTCAAAAAATGTTTTTGGAGCAACAAACTCATCCCTAAAGTTGTGGTCTTTGCTTGGTTGGCAATCAAATATTAAATTTTAACTGTAGAAAGGTTCATGAAAATGGGCTTCGAAGGCCCCTCAAGATGCATTCTTTGTAAAGCCTTGGAGGAATCTATGGACCATTTTCTCCTCAATTTCCCATTTTTGGCTAAGTATTAGAGATGGATTTGTGCCAAGATAGGTTGGATCATTTCTCGTACCAATGAAATTTCTTCTCTTTTTCAAAGTTGGCCAATTAGACCTGAAGAAGGGATCCTGAGCCCCTCATGGGAAAATAGTTCTCCTTGCCTCATACAGGAGATTTGGAAAGACAAAAATAGGAGGATTTTGGATAACAAATCGAGGAAGCTAGACTCAATTCCCAATTTGTGGAGAATAACAATTGTAAACTTGCCTTTAACCCCAACTCCAAGAAGGAATTCACAGATTGGGATGGTAAAATCAAATTTAGTTGGAATGGCATTAAAATTCCCCCCTTATTGGAAAAAAGAGGGGTGAGAGAAGCTCTATCCTTTGGTCTCCTCTGAAGCTAGGATGGTTAAAGCTCAATTTTGATGGTGCTTCAAAAGGTAACCCCAACCCACCAAGTATAGGTTGTGTAATCAGGGACCATAATGGAAATTTTCGAGGCAAACTTGTAGTTCCTATCCAGCTAGATACTAATAATGTTGCAGAATTTAAAGCTCTCCTTTGGGGTATTATTGAGTTCGCCAAGGGAGGTATAAGAAACATAGAATGTGAAGATGATTCTGTAATAGTGATTAATGCAATCAAGTCATCAGCAACCCCAAATTGGCGTCTACAAGCCTTATTAGAGAAGATTTTATCTATTTTGAATATGTTCAAAAATGTTTCCTATAAACATATATATAGAGAAGCTAATTCAAAGGTTGATGTGCTCCCAAAAGTAGGGACATATGGGTTAGAATTAAACTGGTGGGAGAATGGTTTCAATTTCCAACGAAATGGCTAATGATTGGAAGATTTGTTTTCCAAAACAATGGCAGGTGGAGGTTCAAGTTTGAGGGGGATTATTTACTAGATATCCATTTCCAATTTTATATTGATTGAATCAGTAGACTTTTCCTGTTCAAATTTTGCCTTAGTTTCATATTGATTGAATCAGATGTGCCAACTGTTGTAGTCTTGCTCCCCTCCTCTTGCTTGTTGATGTGACCAGCTCAATTTTAAATTCAAATATTGGCTATTAGATAAAAGAGGGAGAAAAACTTAACATATTCTTCTCATACAAATCATCATCTTTGATTGACAAGTTGACTTAAGATGATAAAAATCCCTTAGCTTTTTATTCCACCAACCTCAATTTGACCCTATTACACTTTATTATTTTGATGTCTCATGTGATTCTTTGGTGTTCTCATCGAGTTTAGCTAATGTGGATCTTAAAGTCCAAGCATAAAGAAACATGAGAAAAAAATTCATTTAAAGGTGCTTGGCTTAACAAAAAAATGAGCATGTAGAGTACGATACTATATAATAGTTGCTTTTATCATGCCAATTTGGTGTATCACACATAGTAGAAAGTTGTAGGATAATCAAGTCCAAGGTATTAATAGCGTAACTTCCAAGGTAGAGACCCAATATTTGGATATTCATTCATTTACATAGCAAGATATCATCTTGCAGTTTAGAAGTGAAGTTTGATGAGCTATAGAGATGTTATATTTAGAGTTTTAGGCCACAACTTTTTCCACAAAGAAAGTTAGAGATGATTGTGTATTGGATTGTACCAAGGTAGATCAAAGGGTCTCAAAAGACAAGTTTGAATGCTCTGTATTCTACCATATTGATCAACATGGTCATGTAATTTTGACGATATGCTCATGGATATCTAAGGTATGTTCCACTTAAATTCCAAATGGTGTGGTTTACCACAAGTTTATTTTTTTAGAGTACCCAAGTAACATAGTTTAACTAGTATGCTTTATCTTGAGTTGTAAAAGTGATCATGTACTTGTGCCAACATGTATCAATAAAATATTGAAAATGATGTAAAAGAGTTGTTCAAAAAGGGTAAAGTTATATGTATCATGATTTGTATAGTGATATTCATCTCCTTACAATATTGTAAATAGTTTTGTATGGACTTTTTGGGTAACTAATGACTAATGGAACATTTGGACAATGTCTCCATGCTTGCACCATGGATATTTGTGTTCATACTACTTTAAGAGTTTGCATTTAGATGTGTTGGGGCCTAGTTGAATAATGTTTTGAACTAAATCATGTTCTTTCTCATGGCTTATGAGATTTATCATTAACTAATGTAATTCTCTACATACTAATAACCTAGTTAATATTTTCAATACTTGTAGAGATTATTGAAAATGTTTAGATGTTGAAGGCAATAAGCCAAAAGCAGTTAATGGTGCAAAGTAGAAACATTATTTATTGATCAATGGAGTAAAGCCATAAATTACAGTCATTCCTTTATTCCAATATTGTATTTTAACGAGTTGTAGCTTCCTTGGGTTATAGCATTAGGGAGAGCCTAAAAAAGATAGAAGAATTGTCCTCTTCTATTGCTCCTAATTATTCTTTTAACGATTTATTTCCACAAAAAAATGCAATTCCAATGGGTGATCACTCCCCAAATTTTATAATTTTCAACACATGATGGACAATTTGATTTGTACAATATACCTCATCTTCAAAAGTTACAACTAGGAGATGTATTCCTTTCATTTGCAAGAAAGGACATGCTTCAACAACATATTGAATGTGAAAAATTAATTGATGAAGCCATAATGTTAGTGTAGAAGAGATTGTCTAAGGTAAATATTGACTCATCCCAAGCTCCCAAAAAATAAATGAAGCTTCAATTTGATTCTTTCAAATCCCATTAATCTCATATTGAGAAGCACATAGAGAAAAATTCAATGAATATGATAAACATCAAAATAATGGCTAATGCATTGAATAGATGTGCTAAAGCAAAGATTGCTTTGTAAGAGAATATAAAAAGTGTTAAACAATCATGTGGACTAATCAATATGTGTTAAAAAGTGTAAGATAATATTTGTCCAAAATGGCTTATTCTAACAAGGAGCATAAAAAGATCATATAGACATTGAGTCACAAATAATTCAAATGCCAGTATCTATGACCTAATAAATAATAAGGGTTTTGTTATAAGAGGAGAAATAGAGAACTTGCACACTCAACTGATGTGGCTTATGGTTAAAAAATAAAAAATCAAAGGAGACATTGGTAAGCTCTGAGAAGTTCTGATGCTTTGGTTGGCTTCTAACTAATATCCTATCTGATGGAAAAAAAAAATATCAAAAGAAGAAGGTGCCCACTATTGTAGAAGATTCATAAGACGTATAGATTTAGTTTGAATATCAAAGTCACATTGTGTCCTCTTTAAAGGTGCACTAGGATACCACTCTTTCCTAATTGCGGGTAATTTACAAGAACATTCTAGCTTTAAAGTAATATGCCGGATTTCTACAGATAGGAAATTTTTGTCATTATCTAGATATGCAAAGAATAAGGATTAGTTGAGCAGTACCATTTTGTTGTCTATAGAGTAACTATGTAGATATTACTAGTATATTTGAAGAAATATTTTCTATATCAATTTAGGGATAACCAAGGCCACCTCTTAGGATAGTAGATATTGGTTTAATAATTTCAAGGGAGCATATTTTTAGTGCAAATTGAGATGAAAATCCCTTACCCTTTTCCCTTGATTTCAAAGGGCGAGAGAAAATATTTTATGAATAGTATTATCATGAATGATAAAGGGGGAGATTCTTACAGATATGATGTATGTTGTTATTGATGTCAACCAATTTTTGTCATTGATTTCAATGAATGAGAACAAAGGGAAAATATCACTCACGCCATTTGACATAACTAAAGTAGAAACAAATGTAGTTATGGTATCCACATGTTATCTATATGGTTCTAGTCAGCCTTGTGGTGGTGTGAAAGATTAGGTTTCAACTTTGCAATGATGGTATGGAAGACTAGGTTTCAGATTTGCAATGATGGGGAAAATGTGAATTTCCTTTGGAATTTCTTCTGATTTTCCAAGATTAAGGAAAAAGAATTGGATTAAAGAATACCTAGAGGATGAGGGTGTTGTCTTGTTTTCTCCAAAAGAGAGAATTAATGCTTGGGTGGCAAAGCTAGAGGAAATTGTAGAGGAGCTTGGTCTAGAGCCTCAAGAGCAGTCTTTTTTCTTCCCTAATGTCCCCCTTCTTTGGTTTTCTCATGAATAAGTCTTTAAAAGTGGAAAAATCATCTTAGCTGCAAATTTGGCTCTCTCTCCCTCTAGTTTGGGTCATGAATCTATTGCCTCTTCTTCTTAGCCTCTGCAGTTCTAAGATATGTTTTTATTTTAGGCTTTCAATAGTTTTTCTAGTCATTCAATTGGGACCTTTAAATTTTATCTTTCAATATGACTTCTTAGGTGACACGTGGTACAATTTAATGCTTCCCACAAAAAATATAGGAAGCCAATTTAAATGGGTCCCACAAAGTAATATGATAACATAGAAAGTTAACACTTAGGATACGAATAATAAAATAATCAACGATATATCAATTTTGACACTCTAAGGTTTAGAAACATTAATCCTAACAATCCCTTTCTACTAGGAAAAAGGGATAGGAAGTTGAGGATCCCTTCACGAAAAAAGGCACTTCAAATCTCCAAGCTTCAACACCAACTGCACAATAACCATCTTTGTCCTTGTTCATGCCTTCCTTTGAAACTCCTCCACCATTTGAAAGACCATGTCCATCCCCCTTCCTTCTCATTTCTCTTTAAAATATAAAATAAATTAATATCCATCATTTAAATTAAATATATATAAGCCTATTTTCCCAGTTTATTTATTATAAATATAAAATTTGAGTAAAATATTAAAGCACACACTTAGTGGGCTTTTGTAAAGGCTAAGATTTATTTACGCATACTAATGATGGTATTTGGGTCATCATTTATGAATATATTAAAAAATTACACTCAAATTGACTACGATGACTAAGGGAAAATAATTACAACCAATACAATATCTCCCACATATCAATCATCTTGGAATAACTCCAACCTAAAAATCAAATGGAAAGATACCCTGGTTCTGCCTTCTTAGTAGCACATCAAGTGTACTTGTCCATGTACATAATAGCTAGAGAATATATGATTCTCATACAAGGTTCAACATCATAAAAATAGAGAGCACCAAGCACAAAATGTACATAATGCATAAAAAATAGTAGCATCATAAAGATAGCATAATAATACTGTAATTCTCATAAAATGTGCCCAATACTAGAGCAAATACAAAAGGAATGGTAATAAAAATAATCCTTAATTAAAATATACAAGTATCGATATACAAATCAAGTCCAAAAAATAATCAATAGAGCATGGGTCCCTCCTAAGCCACTAGTTGTTGATTTGTATCCATAAGTTGACTCCCAACCTCTTACTAGGCCTAAGAAGAAACCAAGTTCACACTATCAGGAACCAATCCTACCACACTTTGATCCAAAGTAAGCATTCCTGGATTCACCTCTTGTTGGCCAAGATCATCCAAAGCTTCAAATATCTTAAAAGTATCCTCCTCTTGTCTCTCCTTTCAAAGACCTCTTTTGACCCCAGTTCATGTTCCTTGTCCTAGTTGGGAGAAAACCATCTATACCAATAGCCTTATCAGACAAGGAGCTTTTTCCTTTATCATCCCCATCAAGATTACTGAAGAGATGTTGAGGTAGATGCATTGTCAGTTTAGACCTAGGACACTTGCACTACCAATGACCATAGTCATGACAAAGGTGATACCGGAAGGGTAAAGTCTCATAATCAAGCTATTGGACCCAAGAATAAGATCCCACACACATATCTATAACATCTAGCAAAGGTTTAATAAGATCAATTTCAACACAGATATGAGCAAAAGTCATGACCTTTCTCCCTAGGGTTTGCATTGAGGATCCAATAGGCTTCCCAAGCAATAAAGATAACATTCGCAACACATTCTCCCAACAACATTCCACTAAAAATATAGGTATCAAACCTACTCTGGGACACTATTCAGAAGCTCCTCTAAAGGGTTAAATCCCACATGCCATGGTTTGATGAACAACACCACCTGCTTATGAAAATATGAACCTCCCTCAAAGACCCCATTGCGATCCTCCATGCAATCTAATGTAACCATGATTTAACTATAAGCCCAATTCTCCAGAAACTGCAAAATACCCTCATCCCCAAAAAATTGGAGTAAAGTGAGTGCTTTGAAAAATATTCAACATCCTCATCAATCATCTAAGGTAGAATAACCAATTTCGGCCTCTCTTTGCATCTCTCAAGACAACCATTAATCTTCAAAATTCGAGAACCATTGGACATACTAGTACTTGTGATACTTGGATCTGGATCAAAAAGATTATTAACAAAGGTCCTATAACCTTTGGAAGGTGATTTCAAGCCCAGCGCTGCTCGAAAACCCATACCAGGTGAAACCCCCGAGGCATCATTGCGAGCAAAAGACATCACACCCAACTGTGAAACCACAACCCTACCCAAAGAGGGCAAGGAGGTATCCCACCATAGACAACACCGATCCCCCACTGCAACAAACATCGATCACCCACCCCTCCCAAATGCAAACATATAAAAGAATAGGTTTAAAACCCCCCTCACTCCATGGGCTCCCCCCAACGCTGTCACAAGGCCAACCCTAGCTGCACCCTGCACTAGCACTCCTCCCATGCCCCTCCACCCCCCATAGCCACTAGCACCATACATGATGCCCAAAGGAGCCACCACACCCTGCAACCTACCAAACTTCCATTCCCACCCCGCATAGACCAAAAATCAGCACTCACGAGATAGAGCTCTAATGCCCTAGCTTGAAACTAGCAAACTCCCTCGAATGCGAAGCCATCCCTCACATAGATTTATTTTTTTCTATCTTATAGGATACTCATACACACTTCCTTGTTATCAATATAATTTCAATACAACTCTCTCATTGCATAAAAACAAAAAAAAATGACTCTTTCCTCAGTCATCAACAACAATCCTTTTTTAAAAGGTTGGAAATTTATAAAAAAAAATGTATAGTGATAGAAAAATTATAATAAATTGTGCAACAACACCTTGAGGCACACATAATAGCTCCAAAAATTGAAGTTAAGAAGTTTTTTGATAAGGTTGTAATATTTATAATTTTAAAAACTAATTTTTGATATAAATAAATACTATAATTTTTTTCTATTGCATGATTTTTATTCTATTTGATTAGTCTTTATGATTTTTTTTATATTGTATTCCTACAAATTGACAAAAAATGGTCATAAAATTTACAATTGAAAAAGTAAAGGTATAGCTAACAAGGTTCTAGAACTAGGACAAAGAATGCTTTAAATAATAAATAGACAAAAATGAAAAGTTAATCTTTTTAATAAATTTCTTTTATCTTCACATCTTGATTTCCTTTATATGAAAGTTGATTTGGATTCCTCAATAAATACAAAATTCAACACGATATCATAGGAATTCTCCCCAATTTAGTTGTATATACCTAGAGTAGCTACATTCCCTATGCAAAATATACCTATTTTAGGAATGAATTTTAGAGACAAAAATTTAAGAAACATTCTTTAATTGTACTAAATGATATTTGATGTGTATATTTGAAAAAAAAAATATATATTAACCTTTGAATAATCTATTCAACATATTAAATTGTATATACAACAAAACTCTAGCACTAGGATTATTGACCTGAACTCTATCATCCTTGCTTGCAAGTATGATCCTCCTAAATGGTTAGCTAATTCTAATTCATAAGGGGTGGTCCATCAATATTTGTGGGTTCCTAGGTATTAATATTTCAAGTGACTCTTCATTGAAAGGAATGTTGATTTAGCTACTCAGAAGAATAGAGAGAAAAAAAGTTAAAAGTGAGTAACTCAATTGCATTCCCATGGGAGTAGACTACAAATTTGATAAAAAAAATCCCATACTATATTATATCTCTCTTCATGGGTGTTATGTTACAAAGTTCATAAATCTCAAAAAAATTCTACTTTCTTTGGTCTAATGAGAAAGGTACAAGGAAAAGGGATTTTGTTAGATGGAGTTAGTATTCTCCTCATTAATAGTTGGTTGTTTTGAGTCTAATACTTCCATAGTATAATAAATGCATAGGAAACTATAAATAACTTTCTTAGGAATAAAGATGCTTCCTTAAGAAAATATAAATTTACATTTTCTTTTAGAACTATCTCATGGATCCTTTAGTGCAATAATAAATATCTTGCATAAACTCAAGGTTGTTATGATCATTATTGACCCTTGAAAGGAATTTATAACTTTAAGAGAATCATACATAATAAAATTCTTAAATAAATTAGGGTTCCTTACTTTCATAGGAAAGTCTTCTTTGGTTTCCATTTACTTGTTAAGGTTGAAAAACTAGAGACACACACAATAACTAAAGGTACACACAATATCTCTAAAAATGCAACTTCTTTAGATTTTTTACAAGCTTGTAATGTTTATAATTTTAATGATTAGGTTGTTATAAATGATTAATAAAAGTTTACTCTATTTTATTTGGCCTTAATGGTTGTTGTCTTATATTACAGTAGTACAATTTTATAAAATAATGGTGATAGTTTTACTTACAAAAAGTATAGCTGGCAACTTTAAAGAACAATGATAAAGAAAGCTTAAGAAAATATTTAGACAAAATTTAAAAGATAATATCTTTATAAAGTTTCTTTTACCTTCACATATCAATTTAATTTATATAATAGTTGATTTGGATTCGACAAGAAATAGGAAACTTAATATAATATCATAGGAATTCTACCTAATTTAATTGTATTTCTTGAGGTACCTACTTATTTGGAAGGACATCCCTATTTGAAGAATGAATTGAGTAGATAAATCTGGAACATCCTATAATTGTACTAAATGAAATTTAGTGCCTGGATTCCAACAATATAAACATTTTTACCTTTCAATAATCTAGTCAACATAATAAATGATATGTACTGTAACATGATTCTAACCGTGTAATTGTGGAGAATAAGTTTATCGTCTTTGGTTGAAAGTATAAGCCTCTTGAATTTTAGTTATTATTAGTCCCTACCTTTATGGAGTGACTAATGTTTTCAAGTAGCTATTTTGCAATTAATTATTGCTTTGGAAACAGTTTGAGGCCTT
Organism: Cryptomeria japonica; assembly: GCF_030272615.1. NCBI lineage: Eukaryota > Viridiplantae > Streptophyta > Pinopsida > Cupressales > Cupressaceae > Cryptomeria > Cryptomeria japonica. The sequence goes on from NW_026729294.1 coordinate 23,908, forward strand.
TTATCCAATGATTTGGGTGGATTATCCCATTAAACTTATTTATCTCCTTATATTTGCTTTTTCTTGATTGGCCGGTGTTATTTTAGCTCATGGTATTTTTATTTTTTCCATTTTGTAAATTTAGGAAAAATCATTGTCATAAGAAAAGGGCTAGGTATTTGGACATGGCATTTTGTAAAACAAGGGCTAGGTAGTTGGACGTGGCATTCTGCATAATAGTTCAAGTGCCTTGTCTATGCTTCCACATTTTGCATACATGCATGGGGCTACAAGAAGAAAGTAATTGCAATGATAATTTCTAACAAAAAATCCATTTATCTATTCAAGGCTTTAAAACTCTGATTGCAATGGATTGAGGATGCCACAATAGAAAATTTTGTAGATCGGTTATAGAGATGATCATGTGTTTCTACTGTCAAAGGTTCGAGGATTTTAGCTTTACACCTACCAATTGCATTTGCTTAGAAAATTTCTAAAGCCTTTCCAACATATCCAAATTGTGTATATTGTGTATATCTTATAATTGCATCTTTCTTTTATAATTCTAGACATCAAATTGAAGAAAAAAATTGATGCTAACCATTTTTCTAGATTGTTCCAGAATCCATAATCTCTCATTGTCTTTGAAAATTAAATTTGGTTCTTTTCATCTAAAAGACATCAAGGTAAATATTGTTTGTTTTATTCTTGTTGTATGTAAGAATTTATGGTTTTTGTTTGAAATTACTGCTACCTTTGAACCTTTTTGAATTTGAACACCTTTTGACTTTGGCTAACTATAAGTGCCAATAATTTTCCTACATTTTGTTTAATGTGAAAATATTGAAGCAGCAACTATGAAAATATTAGTTTCCCTTTTGTTTATTTTAAGAATAATTCTTCTTTGTCATGGATATGTTATATTTTCCATATAAATTCTAAGCATTTTCCCACATCAACATTGTTGGTTGCATGACACTATTTGTGTATAATCATGAGGTGAATAGAATCAATTTCTTTAACTAGTTCTATTATTTGCAGGTTGATCTTGAGTATACCTTAGATTGTTACCCTAAGCCATTTTCTATGATGCTCTATTTTTTTCTTGTGTTCTTCCTCTTGCTCCATTTTCAATGGTTTCACACTCTTCTCACAACCATATACTTATTCCCCTATGCATTAAGCTCTTTGATAGCCATTCAAAGGGGCAACTCCTATAGTATTCCCTATGCAAGGCCTAAAAGTGTCACACAAATAATGTTCTACTTCCTTCACTTATAGCCACCTTTCTTCTCTGCATACAGACACTTAGTATTTCTACAACTCTCCTCTCATCTGTGCAGCTTTTGAATTCCCTTCCTCCATTTGTATTTCTGGCCAATGCATCAAGAAGGAAAGCTTATATTAGTTATTTTTTCTTCCTATTCACAGTAGCTACTCTCTCTCCCTAGCGTAGGTCTGTCAACCTCTTCATCATGCCGATTCTCAGACTTTTTGATTGCATATTTAGCATTTTGAAGACCATTCCACTTCGTATTCTTATTGTTGCCTAAAATTAATTTTATTTCCATCTATTTAAAATATATTGTGGTTTTTATTTTGTTTCCTTTCATAGTATATGAAAGGTATAAAGTTTAATGGAGCCAATGACTTGCTTCAAGCCAAGAATGAATTCAAATTTTGCAATAGGTGTGTCATGCATCATAATTTCTCACAAGCTTGCTTTTGTACCATTTCATGATCTACTGTTGTATCTCTAGATGAGAAGGGAGTCTAGTGTGTTCATTGCAGGATGTTTTAGCAAGCATGTAAGAGTATTTTACACGAATGTTTAGCTTCTACAAGGGGTTCTGATCAAAGATCATTGGTATTTTCTTTGGCTTTGATTTTTTTCTTTTTAATTGTATACAAGGATTCTACACCATACCTTTTGCCTTTGGTAATTAAATAATGAAAACAAAGTGCCAAAGTGATGCATTGAGAAGGGAAAAAATGTTTACCTCCACAAAAGGGTTGTTTTGTTTTAACTCATTTCTTCCCTACTAGTGTTAGTTGGATGTGGACAAAAGATGATTTTGATCTCTTCACTGCAACATCCACACTTGGGAATCAAAATTTTATATTTTTACAAGTCCTGTAGAGGATTGGTGACTGGTGACTTTGACACATTTCTAGTTCATATATAAAAGGAAGACATTTCAATACAATGGCAGATCATTTGGAAAATAGTACATGCCAAGAGGAACAAATTACAAGTTGTAGGAGAAAGGAAATTTCATTAGCTAAGATTGCAATGTTAATTTAGATCAAACAACCCAATAAACATGCATCTATGAATAACTGTATAGCATTATTTAAAAAATATAAGTATAGTGCCTCAAATGACAAAACCCCAAATGTTTTCAATCTAGTATCAAGCAAATGGAAGATGCTATGTCTTCCTAGTTGATAGATAAATGCAATGATTCAACTTCTCTAATATGTCAAAGTTTTCTTAACTAAGATATAATTGTTGACTCCAAATTTTATGTCCATACAATTTCACTTCGAATACCTTTAGATAGGCATTCAAGGGATGGACTAGTGACAACATTTTTTTGAAGATATGTAACAATCCCTGAACTCACAATTTCTCCTTTACCACATAAAGACCAACATTCCTTTCATAATAGGTCTATCCTCCATGCACTAGATACCACCAATTCTGTAAATCAATCAAAATGGGCTCATGAGGAAATAATAGAAAATATCTTAAACATTGTTAGAAAAAAGGCCACAACTCTTGTTCAAATGCTCATGCTATGAATGTTATTGTATTCCACTTAATCCCTATAAATCTTGTACTCTTTATAGTCAATTTTGTCAGTTTCAAGTATCATTTTTTTATAATGCCAAGTTCATTCTCAATACTTGTTCAAAGCAACATAAATTCAAACAATGCTATTTCAATCCCCTGGCAGATGCTAAACACGAAGCCAATTTTTGTCCTCGAGGTCAATACTTCCTTACCACTTTATAATAATGATCAACACTTTTCCATGACGAACAATGTTACAATTTTATGACAAAGAAAGATATGTAGTTATTGTAGATTGCCTTTTAACTCATATCACATTGAGCAACTCCAGAGAGAAAAAACTAGTAGCCAAAGTTTTGAAACCCAAGAAAGTAGGCTATTAAAAAATCTACTAAAAATAGCAAAACGTACTATGAATGCAAGCGCCCATTTGAAGAGATCAAACCATCATGAGTATATGGGAGACAAAAAGGAGAGGTTAAAATGATACCCTATAATTTGAAGTTCATAACTACTCATTATAGTCCTAGGATAGATTATGTCTGCAAGGTACGCTTTCTGCCAATATCATACCTTTAAAGGCTACCAATGCCATACTTTTAAGTGTTAACAATATTGTTGCTCTTCCAGAAAATAGAATGAACATGTCCTCATTTACCCTTCCCTGCATTGTAAAAAGTAAGCCTCACTCCCTAATCAAAACATTTGCAATACTAATACTAGTATCAGTTCATAGGAAGTGCATAGGAAAAAACCAATTCTTAGTCATTCATAAGACTTGCTCTTAATGAGGCTATAACAATCAAATTCAATGAATCATGAACAACTTAAACATATAAGAATTATCAAAACATGCACAACCTGAAATTTATAATTGTTATTGCATTATATGTTGATTTGCCATTAGGGTAGAATATGAGAATACTTTGAAATTATAAGACTTTGAGCCAATTAAGACCATCCTAGAAAAATATAGAATTCAATAATCTTCTTTCATGTGAAATCAAATACAGACTATGAAGTCACGATCTCTACTATGCAACATACATATTTAACATCACCTTTAGATTCAACCCGATTTAACTGACATGCCCTACATTTGTCTCTATTCAATCTAGCACTCTTAGTGCATCACAAAACTTGTTCTAATTAGTATTGGCTGGTTTAAACAAGAATTAAAAAAGCATGTGGATTTAGCTACTTGAACAAATTCAGTGCAAAAAAGTTAAGTGGCAAACTCAGCAAATGTAGCCAAACCCACCAAAAGAAAAGAAGATTAAGGTTTTTACAAGCTTTGCACTCCTATCATCAACCAAAAGATAGGCAAAATGTTTCAATTAACATCTTAACAATTTTTACCGAAAATTGATTCTCCACCCGCTCATTTTCATGATGTAGAGAGTATTAAATCATATCCCAAACAATTTAAGGTGTTCCTCCCCTCACAGATTGGTTGGGGTCTCATATTGGATTTGACAAAGCCTCTAGAAAGCCAATGGAAAGCAACATGTCCATGCTCTAAACCAAATTCTATGTTGAGCATCTAAAAACGCATCCTTGGAGTCTACTCGCTCCTACTTTCACCTACTCTTACCTCCCCTTTTTCTTCTCCTCTCTGTCCTTTACCGTAGCTCGAGGGAGAGGCCATCACAGACAATATTCCTGTGCCAAAACTCAAAATACATCAAACAATTATCGTTATTTCCCATGTAACATCTTTACATATCTACTATCGGTACCATCAAAGTGTGATTTTTCTCAAATCCCGCTGCTGGTCGCTAATATTTTACTAGTATCTTCTACTGCTCAATGTCCCTTACCAGAGCTCTGATTGTACATGTATTGATCCTTCAATTACTTAATTAAAATAAACTATTAAAATTTTAAAATTTAATACAAATAAACTAGAATAAAGCGGAACTGTGATAAGCTTTGCTCCAAGTGAAAATAAAATTAAAAAATGAAAGGTGTGCCCCCAAAAAAACCATTTTCTTTTCCTCCACTCTAACGTAACGAAGTAATAACTAACAAAAATTTGAGACTATTGTAAATTAAATTTAACAAATAGATAATTATTTTAGCGAAAGGTGTTTTAATCATGCTGCATGACGTTTCTTTTCAATATATATATATATATGAATATGATTGAGGGCTCCTAAATATATCAACGGACAGTTCGATCAAAATGAATATTATACCAGGTCTCCCAAAAGATTTGATAGTGCAATGCCTCATAAAAGTTCCTTACAAATTCCACAACCACCTTAGGGCCGTCTGCAAGAGTTGGAACGCTGTGCTGAGCAGTCCCAACTTCTATAAAGAGCGACAGCGCCATAATGAGTGCGAGGAGGGAATAGCTTATTTTCATCTAACAGAGAGACCAAGTAATTGGGAAGTAATTATTTACTACCCGCATGGGAATTGGCTGGAAAGACTGCCCCGAGCCCCGGAAGAGTTTATTTCAGATTGGGAAGTCTATTTGGATGAGTTCAATTTTGTATACGTTAGATCAAAACATTATCTGGTTGCTATGGGGCTTTCCAACAAGTACGAAGACAGAGCAACTGTTTTGATGTTTGATTTTTTATCTCGCAAATGGCGGCTCGGCTGCGACATGCCTTTCCGTCGATACCAGTCTGCATGCGCAGTGTCACCGTCTCCTAAAGGTCTTGTCTATATTACCGGTGGTGTCGAGAATCTTTTTCAGAACCCCATCAGTCCCCATCTACTGGAATCTTATGTTTTCAATGTAGAGGAAAACAAATGGGACGTTTTACCTCGTATGAATCCCGATAGCCCTCAATATTACTGTGTTGCTGAGTTTGTTGATGACAGGCTTTATGTAGTCCCCGATCATGGGCGCAGCTTACAAGTTTACGATCCTCAAACACGACTATGGAAAACCATAGATACTGACAATACCGGTGAGCATGTTGTGAACTGTATATCTGCTTTTGGGAGGTTGTATTGGTTTGGGTTGAGGAGGCACACTCTAGTCTTAGAAGAATTCGATTTTGCCAAAAAATTATTTGCTACAGTCGGACAATATCCTTCTCAAATTGGGGCTGTGGACCGTGCTGTGTTGTTCCGTGATAGTATTTTTGTAGATGTCCTGAATAACAGAAGTTCAGTGTACTATCTTTTTAATCTCCTGGATAAGAGATGGATTCAAATCGAGATGCCTGCAGAGTTTCCAACTTTTAGTTTTTTATCAACAAAGTCTGCTGCTGTGCAAATTTGATAGATGTGGTTAACAAGTAAACTTTGATATTTTTATAGCCTCCTTGTATCGCTTTTAAATATATTAAGCTAATATTTTGTTTTAAGTTACTTGTGTCTTAAATATTTTATTAATATAATTTCTTTATAATATTTATTTTCTCAAATGTGATTGAAATAGGATTTATCATACTATTTCCTATTTTGTTTCTTGATTTTATTTTTTGATTTGATTTTAATTTTTAATATTTTATAAATACTTAAAATTTGAGATACTTCTTTTCTTTATAATATATATTGTTTATGTAAATATATTTAAAATAAAATATATAAAAAATGATCTAATAGTATATTTTTTGGTTTTGTATTTGATATATAATATGAGATTACATTTGTTATGTTAATGTTTGATTTGTATTTAAAATTTTAAATCTTAATATTTTTTTCATATTTAAAATTTTAAGTGAAAAATAATAGTATTCTAGCCACTTCAATATATGTCTATTTTGAAGATTTAATATTTAATCCTTTTTGATGTTGTGAACCTAAGCAATAAGTGTTTATGAAAAAGAAATTTCTCATTGAGCAGGAATGTGATGTTAGCCAATAATATGATTATTCTCTTTTTTTTTAAACATTTGACACATATAAGTTAACTAAAAAAATAATTGAAACATAAGTTGATTAAATTATTTGATAAATGTGATCTATATAATGTAAAAAATCATAAAATATAAATTCATTACTAAGAACTTATATTCGTCTTCGTCATCTATTAAGGTGATTGGGAGTTTTGGAACATATTAGTCCTTTTTATCAAAATGTGGGTAATGGCATCCAAAAATTATCAATATTTCTGAGAATATCATCTACGCCTCCAAAAAAATTGGTTCTTAAACATCACTTTAATTAGCTTTTTGGCTACAAGATTGCTCAAACCTAGATATCAGAATTAACTCGATACCTATGATATACCATTATGAAATCCTCCCCAAGCACCAATTTGATTGCATATAACACAAGCAAGTGCTTATACCTGAGTATTGTGCAGAATCTATTATTTGTTATTTCACCTAGGAAGGCCATCTGCCTTCTGGAAGCCAATATCCTAAGTGGTGTCTCCATTTGAGATGTTCTTCTGGATTTTCTTCTTAGTAAAGCTTTCATGTATAATAAAGGTTGTCTGGCTACTTCCATGATTTTCATTGTATTCGATAATTGATTCACATCCACCATAATTCTTGCAACTTCGAATGGTAGGGTTGTCTTGTCAAGCATGAAACATAATCAATACATGTCTAACCACTTCAATAGATGTCTATTTTGAAGATTTGATATTTGATCCTTTTTTTTATGTGTAAACCTAATCAATAAATGTTAATGATAAAGGAATTTCTCATTGAGCAAGGATGTGATGTTAGCCAATAATGTTGATTATTCTTTTAAACAAAAAAAACATTTAATGAATATAAATTTATTAAAAGAATGCTTGAAACATTAATTAATTAAATTATTTGATACATGTGATTTATAAAATGTGAAAAACCACAAAATGTAAATTCATTACTAATAACTTATGGTACATATCCATCATTTGTACAAGATATATTTTAGTCACTTTATACAATTCTTCTATAATCAATATAAGTTTCTAAAAATTTGAAATGGCTTCCAATTTTCTATGAATAACAAAATTATTTTTTTATAGGCCATATCTAGCTGTATAGAATAATTAAATTTATTATTTTTTATTTAATGGAAAATTAAAATAATAGTAAAGTGATTCTTATATTATTTCTAAATTATAGTATTTAAATTAATTATTTAAATTTTATTACATTTTAAAGATAAATTCGGAATAACCATATAAAACTATTTTAATTTAAGAGTTTACCACGTTCAATAAATATTTTATGTTATCAAATTATAATAATATTAAATTGAAAAAAATGTTATTAATTATAAATAATTATAATAAAATCAATATAAATATAGTGAATATATCTCTTATTTTACTTTATTATTTTGTTCACCTAAAACTTATCTTATTAGTACTTACCATTAGACTAGTACTATTGGTTATTATTGATTTGTTTCTCCACAAATAAGAATTGTGAATTTTTTTATTTGTTTTAATTTTTATTTTATTTTTAAGTTAAGATGAATGATATTTAGTTTTTTTAATCATAGAAACTCTTTTGTTGAATGTAATTGGTTAAAAAAAATTACATCTTATTTTTTAGATTTCATGGTTCCACATTTTTAACACAATTTTTGAGGTCATTTTTTAGGTCATGTTAATGCAATATTTAGTATGTTTAAAATAATATAATATAATATAATTATTTTTTTGATAGATAAACTATTGGTAGGGCTAGTCCCCATATATTGATCAAGAAATTAGTTATAGAAAATATAAAACTGAAGAGGAAGATTACTGGTAGTTTTGGAACATCTTTGTCCTTTTTATCAAAATGTTTGGGTAATTGGATCTAGATATTATCAATATTTCTTACAATGTCATCTAGGCCTCCCAAAAATTGGTTCTTAAATATTGCTTTAATTAGCTTTTTGGCCATAGTATTGCTCAAACCTTTGTCTAGAGAAATGGCCAAGAACATTGACTAGATATCAAAATTAACTCGATACCTATGATCTTCCATTATGAAACCCTCCCCAGGCATCAATTTGATTGCATATAACACAATTGGGTGCTCATACCTCAATATTATGCACAACCTCGTATCTTTTATTTCACGTAGGAAGGTCATCTACCTTTTGCAAGCCAATAGCCTAATTGGTGTCTCCATTTGAGATGTTCTTCTAGATTTTATTTTTAGTAAAAGTTTCTTGTCTAATAGAGGCCTTTTGGATACTTCCATGATTTTCACTTAATTTGATAATCGATACACATCCACCATAGATCTCATAATTTCCAATGGTAGGGTTGTCTTATTAAGAATGATGCATTAAATTAGTTAGATGGATTTCATCATGATTTTCACTTATAAGTAACCCTTGTCGGCTTCCCTAATTGACATTCCTTACATACCAAATTAGAAGGCTTTATAAACTTTAGTAAATCTCTTACAGCTCTAGTAGAACTTATGTTAACCATGCAATCAAAATTTACATGACACATCCATTTATTCCATAACCAACTTTCATCAATCTGAGCAATCAAACAAGTTTTACCACCAGGATTCAAGTGAAAGATATTAGCTTTAGTATGTGTTCCTGATGCAATCTTAGTTTCAGATCTACTCAAGGTCTCACATTTACCATTCTTATATTGTAAGGTATATCCCTTATCAACCATCTAACAAACACTCAAAAGGTTGTGCTTTAATCCTTCGACATATAACACATCATTAGTATTGTGCTTACCATCAAGAGAAATGGAACCACTACCACGAATTACACAAGATTTGTTATTACCAAATCCTATTAGACAACCATCATACTCTTCAAAGTTCACAAATATACTATTATCACCTATCATATGATGAGAGAAACCAATTTCAATTACCAATTCATCTTTCTATTCTACTTTAGCAGCTAAGGCTTTCTCCTCATTAATGTAGATTGTAGAATCTATAGTTATAGGATCATTTTCCTTGATATAAATGAACACAAATTCATCTCCTAAATTTCCCTTATCTGACTCATCATCTGTCACACCTTCATCAATAGCATAATAACACTTCTTCTGATATTTAGGCTTATATGGCTTGAATGACTTCTTGGGATTTCTATCTCTTTCTGAACAACTTGATACAAAATGTCCTATCTTATTACATGAAAATATTTTAAGAGGCAACTTACCTTCATACTTACCAACATATTTAGGTAATCTTCTAGCAATAAGTGCTTCAAGCTCATAAAGCTCTCTTTCTTTATCTTCCATCTCTTTTATCTCTTTCTCATATCTAGATAATATTGTAGAAATTTATCCCCAATCATATCTTTGCTTGTCAGATACAGTAGCTTTGAAGGAAGATTTAGTCTTAGGAAGACGATCACCAAACTCACTCAACTCAAAAGAAGCAAACTTACCAACCAACATGTCTCTTATCACATTTGACACACTTCAAATCTAATCAATATCAACAGCCTTATGTTTATAAGAAAGAGGCAAGGATCTCAATACTTTAGCAACAATCTCAGATTCTTTAAGGACTCTACCCGCACATTTGATTCCACACACAAGCTCATTCACTTTCTACATTTGATTCCAAATCTCATGAGCGATTTCAAGATCCATCATATTAGTCATCTTAGAATCTAACAAGGCACTCAACAATTCTTCCTTCACTTTGATGTTGTATTCTGCTTCCTTGACTTCATCTAGAGTAGAAGCACCATTCTAGGGAACATTATATACATTCTTAGTGATCTTCCAATACTCTTCTCGAATGCATCTCAAATGAACTTGCATTTGGCTCTTCTAGAGAGTATAGTTTGTTTCATCAAGTCTTGGACTATCCTTCTTCAAAGAAAAGGCTGCCATCCAGGATCTGCTCAAGAAATCAAGCTTCTTCCAAAGGATCTAGATTTGATACCAATTGTTGGCAAGAAGTAGGAAACTGAGAGGGGGGAGTGAATCAGTTTGCACCCTAAACTTCTACAACTTAAACTACAAATAAGATCTGATAATTAACAATTAGAACATGAAACAACAACACATCAATATCATACATAAAACCAATATTTTTGATGTGGAAAACAGAGTTAAGGGAAAAACCATGATGGGAACCTACCCATAGGGCGAGTTCACAATAATCATTCCCACTTTCACCCACGAAGGAAAAACGTGATCATAGGAAAAAAATTTGGAGGGGGTTCAAGCGAAGTGGGGGTGTTCGAATGAACTACCCTTTGGGGTTCGAGCAAACCCCCCACTTCACTCGAACCCCCTCTTTCGAGTGAACTACCTTTAAATCCTGTTTATGTAAAAAATTTATTATATTGGCAGGTTTCGCTTGAACCCCCTTCATTTGAACCCCCCTAAAAAGGGGGGGGTTTGCTCGTACCACCCTTCATTCGAACCCCTTTTTAACACTTCTTTGAAACTTTCTATAGTTTTTTGCAAATTTTTGGCCTTCAAACCTCTAGTTGAAGGCTCAAATGGAATAATATTGACAACCCAGAATGTAGTATGGTAGTCGTTGAAGCAATCTTTCCAATGAATAGAATTTTATTAAATATTATGTTTATTATGAACTTATTTTTTAATTTTACCAAAAAGGTGCTATACAAATTATGGTAATCATGTGCATGATGGAGAGGTTTATTGAGAGTTTTTCATGCCATTGATCTAAATGGTTGGCTCGCTGGCTGTGACTAGAATGGTTGGGAGGAAGTTGATTGTTAAATAAAATTGGCTTTATGTTTCTAATGTGTTGAAGGATATATGGATGGGTGATATTTTTGGCTATCTGGGATAAATATTTGACTTGAATAGGGAGGGAAAGGATGATAATATGTAAGAAGTGTGGTCCATTTTCAAGTATTATGTGACAAAAGATGATTTTGGAATAATTAATGTGTTTTATGTCTCTAATCGCAACCTATTTTTTGAAGATGATATGGAATGTATTAGGGATTATGGTTTAGGAATTTCCTTGTCCCTCAACCATGGCAACTAATATGTTTTTATTTATTGATACATGATGGGAGGTACTACACCCAAACTAGTACTCATCTTTTGACTATGTGTCATGACAATGGGTCTGACTGTCTATAAATGGTGTACAAGCTAAATATTTTGAGTCAATGATAGTATGTCAATTAAATGTCTTGACTAAATATCTAGGATTTTGAAGAAATGCATGCAGTAATCTATCCTTTTGGCTTTCTATGTAATAGATTATGTATTATAAAGTATGAGAGATCATTGAAATGTTACACTCAATGCCATTAACAAAAATATTGAAAAAAATAAGCTAAGTGTAGGTAAGAAGGAGCATAGATCCATTATTGAACATCAAATTATGTATGTATGTTACTACATCAGCTGTTTACATATGTATATGCATAAGGTGTGTATATTTATGTGAATTTTATGTATGTGTGTATATATATTCATGGTTTATTTTGTATATATGTATATATATACACTATTATGTATGTATGCATTTATATGCATTATGTATATATGTATGCATATGCATTATGTAGATAGACATGCATATGGATTTGTAGGAAAATAAATAAATGCCTATATAGATCCTCATTTAAAATTTATACTGTTTGAGATATATATAAACAGACCAGTTTATGAATACATGTGTGTTCATGTGTATGTTTTGGTATTCTTTACTCCGAAGATTTGAAATGAGTATGGTTGTAATCACAATATAAAATGATAGAGAGATTTGAAATGAAAACCCTCAACGACATGGCAATAATCACATTAAATTATCATGATAAAAAATGAAAGGGTTCCAAATAAAATAAGACATGAATCCAACATTTGGCATTTTCTGTTATGATTAATGCTTTATAATGTGATGGAAATCATGAAAATGATACCAAAAATGCATCATTCATCAATAAATTAGAAATTCATAATTGATCATGAAAATAATTAATGGAAATGCATCAGGCATGTATGTATGTACATGCATAACATGTGTATGAAATGAAAAAAAATCATTACAATGAAATCCTCCATGCCACATAGATCGTCATTTGATATTTATACTATATATATATAAATATAATAGGGACAAAAAAATATTAGGAGATGAAAGAGCTAAAGATTTAACTGTGATATGTTAAAAAATAGATATTATTGGTGCTTTACATGACTGGAAAGATGGAAGATGCAGGTGAACTGTGGCTTCATGAATTGTGTCCTTAAATATTCTTATTTAAATGATGGCATAATGAATTCAGTTTGGTTGTGTTTTTTATGTCTCATTTACACACTCGCTTCAATGTTTCTTATTTGTTGAATTTTATTTTTTGGTTTTTTTGGTTACTAGGGAGCCTTACATTGGTTATTGCAAATGCATGTACCAATAGTGGACATGGAAAAGGCATGATGATGTGAAATGAAATCTGGGAGAAAGTGCAGTTTGAAGTTTTAAAAAGTTAACATTTGTTTTTATATTGTCATATTATGTACCAGCAGTGGTGTATATGTACATGTAAATTCAATAAATATTGAATTTTGAACCACTTGTTTTGAGTGGTAATTGTAAATATAATTTATTTTACTAAATTAAAAAGTTACATTTTCTCTGCAACTTGTCTTGTATGGGAATAATAAAAGTTCCAGCAGTAGTTTTTTTTTTAAATGTTTTTTGTTTTCAAGCACTCATTATGTACTTAACATGTATTGGTGTTTCAGTAATTATTATCGTGAAGGGAACACTTCATGTTAGAACAGTTGGAGGAGACAATCATCTGGGTGGTGAAGATTTTAATAACACATTGTTCAATCATTTTGCTGAGTAATTCAAACTGAAGCATAAAAAGGAAATTGGCACAAATGCAAGAGCAGTTTGCAGACTTCGTACAACATGCGAAAAGGCCAAAATAACTCTTTCTGTTGCTACGGAAACAATTCTGGAGATTGTTTGCCTCATTGGAGACATTAATTTTTCTTCCAAAATTAGTAGAGCCAACTTTGAAGATCTTAACCGAGATCTCTACCATAAATTCATTGATGGTTTCAGATCATGTTTAGCCAATGCAAGAATGATAGAAAATGAAATTGATGAAGTTTTTCTAGTACGAGGTTCCGCCCGTATTCCAAAGCTACAACAATTGATTGCAGAGTTGTTTGGCCACAAAAAATTGTGAAGAACAATTGACCAAGATGAAGCGGTAGCTCATGGAGCTGTTGTACAGGTTGTTGTATTGGCTGGCCAAGGTTGAGATGTACTTCTTCGAGATGTCACACCATTGAGCTTAGGCATTGAATTAAAAGGATGTATCATGAGTTTGATAGTTCCTAGAAACATCAAAATTCCTTTAAAGAAAATAGTGACCTTCTTTCTGTCCGAAGACTGCCAAACAAATGTCCTAATTCGTGTCTACAAAGGGGAGAGAGTTGATGTAGAGGACAATAATTTGATTAGAAAATTAAATGTGTCTGGGATACCAATAGATATTAGGGGAAAATAAAAAATTGATGTGAGTTTTGATACAAATTGCAATGGGATATTGAAGGTGTCTTCCCCAAACAAAGTGGCGGGTGAAAAGAGATAATGATTACCAAGGACCATTAAGGATTGAGTACGGATGAAATGATTAGAATGAAACTTGATGCAGAGAGATATAGATACGAAGATGAATAGGTTGCTCTTAAATACCAATCGAGACATGCACTTAAAAACTTCATCTATGAAGGCAGGAATAAAGACAAAGAACAGAGGCTTAGAGGAATGATTATGGCTACAAAAGCAGAAGAGATTGAGAACACTACGAAATCTACAATCAATTGGATATTGGAGAATTATAAGGAGACACTGAAGAATTCAAAGAGAAGCTAAAATGGTTACAAACACAAACTCTTATTATAAATCTTAGGACTTTAGTTGGGAAACTAAGGAATGTCGAGTAGTGAATGCTTGTGTTAGCATCAAACTCGCTGGTTTAAGATATATGATCTCTCTATCTTATAGGATTAAAAACACTTGTTAAAAAACTGTGTAGAGGGGTAAATATTCAAATCCCTTGTCATGTTCCCCCTTTGAATGAGCTGGAATAAGAAATATTACAATATTATAGGCAGTAAAAAGATAAAATAAAAGATTAAAAAAACTAATTAAATTGTTATATTGGATATAATATGAAAATATATCTGATATATTATTATTATGAAAATATTGGATTAAGAGGTGACTCTCATATCTGATATATTATTAAAATATTAGATCACAAAATGGCCAGCAATCTATCATATCTAATATTACTATTACTAGCACTTGTATCTATAGGAATTTCAAGGGATAGGATAGTTGATACGATATTAAAGATAAAACAAAAATATATTGTAGCATTGCCTCATTAGTTATATTATAATTAAAATCCATATATGTTTTGACATATTGCTAGAGAATCATTCTTCATGTGCAACGCCCCTTTAGAATTCTTGGATAGTATTATAACAATATGTTATAGCTGTTAGAGCACTATTATTTTAAACTTAGTATTTAAATTTCAATAGTGAACAAAGTTATAAGAAAATAAATATAATAAAAAATAAAAGTTATAATATACATATCATAAAATGAAAATTAGCATATGTATTAGTCATAGAGATTAATATAAATAATAGATAAATTAGATAAAATGCAAAGAAATTAAAATATTTATATTATTATTAATCAAAATAATAGTATAAGAAATTAATATAATTTAATCTAATAATATTATAATACACATAAGAATTATATAATATATTAAAAAATTGATTTGTAAATTTGTATTTTCGTATTGACATTCATAAGGATACATATATCAGATACCAAAAATGGGAATTAACCGCATAAACTATTCAGATATTAAAATTATAAGTTTGTCTACTATACCATGACTACCCAACCTGATAAAAATATTGTTTCACCCCCAAATTTATGACATGTTACCATCCCATACAGAGTCCAAATATAAACCTTTAACAGAAACTATTACGAAAAATAGATTAAACTTAAACTTTCAAAGTTTGAATTTTTCTTGCTTGGGTCGTTGATCTAGTAATCTTTAGGAGAAAATTTTGTCCTCTTGGCTGTGTCCTTCTTGGCTTTCCTGGCTTCTTGCAACTCCACCTGTTTTTCTCAGAGGTAGTCCTTCAAGTTTTCCCAACCTGGATGAGCTTCCTCCATCCTTGTCTCTCGGTCCACACCATCACACCATAGCATAAAGGGCCTGAATTTTGCATTGATATTATCTGTTATTATCCCTTCACCAAAGGGGTGCCATAACCCTCAACACACCAAAACTCAAGCCATCAAAGAAGTTAAACAACATGACAAATGATTTGGCACACACCTTGGCAACCCACACCACCTCGTCCTTCGTCCCAAATTGCAAACCGCATGCCACCATCATATAGATGGTGTACATGTCGATATAATAAAAAAAATTAGAGAGAAGATATTCCTCTCCGAATAGGGTTTCAATAATTTACAGGAACAAATCATCATGACACTTAAAAAATGCCTCCAAGTCTCCTCTTGGAGACCATCCCCAAAAATCTCAACTATTGTTTTATTTAGTGAAGTGAAAAATTTACTTCCATGAGTGTCACCTATAAATTATATCTCTTGCCTTTTGATGCCCTCTAGATAGTTCCTCTCAAAATTTATGATTAAATGCCAACTCACCCACCCACTTGATTTTAAAAGGCCATGTCTTACAGTAACATCAAAGATTGCTATTAATGCACCCTCATTTCAGGGACGCCCTCCTTTGGCCCTTGTAAAAACCATCAATGCATATTTCATGTCACTTCCTCACGCCCCATGAGAAGATGCCATGTCGATGTACAAGTAGAGTTTGGTGGTGCACTAAATCCTAGCACATTAAATATGCGTCAGAAGCTAGCCCAATATCATCTCGAAATGGAATGACATACATGTCATCACATGAGACTATTTAAAAAAAAGGAATTATTGAATTCAGACGGTACAATCCACGTGTACCCCACCTCCTTCCCACCACTTTATTGCATGGAAATCTAAATCACATCCCACATTGGATGAAACATCAACCTCTAAATTTCCTTCTCTTCGAATATGTGAAATTTTAAAATCTTGCAAAATTTTAATTCTTTCACCAACAATTTGGATTATTTTTTTAATTCTCCAACAATGTGAGGTCTCTTTCGCAACTGCATCCATTATAATTTTTAATTCCCCTTTCAAGTGTAATCTTGTCATCAAAAGATTTTTTACCAATGTAATGGCCAATTGTGCCACTTTTTCCTCTACTTCATTTATTGTTCCTTATGGTAAGTGTTGTGTGTCTTTGGCCAAGACTTTGCATTCCTCATTTCTTGCAATACACCCTACTCCTGAAATCCTTGGGTTCCCTCACGATGCCCCATCAAAATTAATATTTACCCATTTTATTAATATTATATTATTATATTAGCTTATATAATTATTATTATTATTTAATTTTAATGACATCTTAGACTATCTTTATTATGATATATAATAAAAATTAATATATTATATTTTTTTATATTAGATATCGAGAGTCCAAAAAAATAGACCAAGAGTTTATACAAGATTAGGGAGCGGGGGGCAGGGCCTCAACCGCCAAAATGAGGAGCCAGAGAGAGGGTTATATACAATTAACTCTTTTAACCAAAAAAAGGAGACATAGTAGAGTAAATCACTCTTGGAGAACCTCATCCTAGTCCTCCAGCCACGTGGTCCAGCCTTGTTCTCCTTCCATCCAAACCACCTTCTTTCTTGCTAGGATCTGGGAGCACATCTCAATCCTGTTGAAGGGAGGAGGCCTGATGTCCTGTAGATCCTTTATCAGTTTCTTCACTACCTTGTCAAAGGAGACTTGGTTCTCAGTGAGCCTAGCCCATTCATACCCATCTTGCATCTCATAGACAAACATGGTTGCTCTGCCATCTTTCAGAAATCGCAGTAGCTTGTTTCTCTCGAGGTTCATCAGAAAATAGACCTGCACAACAATTTTATAATTTGTGAGTTTTTTAAAAAACTCAGTACGATCCCTTGTAATGCCTTGGAACTTCTCCTCATTTCTAAGTTTCCAAATAAACCAGAGAATGTAAGAAGATAAAATTTTCCAAACTAGATTAGTATCCTTCCTCAGTCCATGAATAAAACCAGTAACTATATCATGAGTGAAAACAGATTTTGTGATAACAATTCCAAACAGAAGCCAAATTTCTCTAGCAAAGGGGCAGTCAAAGAAGATGTGACGTGTGGTCTCAGGTTTTTTGCAGACAGAACACCGGTCATATGCAACCGATTTATTCCTAGTAGGTAATCTATCCAACATAAATTGCCATCTGAAACATTTGATCTTAGGGGGAATGGGGGACCGCAAGAGCTTTTCAAACATTTTCTACCCAGTGTGGGGGGAATGGTTAACATACCACAGAGTGTTGATGTGTTTGACTACCATGTGGTATCACTGTTGAGCAGGGTATAGATAGATTTGGCTTTGATCTAAGGGAGGGTGGAGCCATCCTTCCATAGGAATGTAAGGTACCTATGGACATCTACTTGGGTGTTTTTAGGGAGATCAAAGGGAGCGCAAGCATTTTTAATCATATTGTATGTCTTCTTATGCGATGCAGGGAGATCATATTTAGTGCCAAGAGCCTCCTAGCTGATAAGGTTATCATGTTCTAGAATATCCATAATGTACTTGATTCCTTTATTATGCCAATGCTTAGCAGAGCAACCTTGGGTTAAAGCAAGGGGTTTGGAGTTATGATGCAGGTTCCACCATATTGACCTTTCACCATGTAGGGTATTGTAACAATTGATGCTCGAATTTTTAATGAGACCACACACATGCTCCCAGGCTTTCCAGATGGATTTAAACACCCAGTTGCCTTGGACAGACATAGGGAAACCGCCTGCAATTAAGTCACCGAAAGGGAGGGCTTTCCAAGTTTTGGCATTTTTGGGAACACTGTTTTTGTATGTTGTTTCTAATGAGGATTTTCAAGGGTTCTTGTCCTTCTAGTGATTGAAATATCCATTTGGTAGCAAGGGAGATACCTTGCAGCCTAAGATCCTTGAGGCCCAGCCCACCCAGTTTTTTATCCTAGTGGCACCATGACCACTTGACCACGTGAGCTTTCCTTTTACCCTTCCCGTCAAACCATAGGAACCGTCTGATGGCCTTTTGGATTTCAAAGAATTGGTAATTACTGAACATCCATACTGAGGAGTAGTAGATGTTGTATGAAGATAGGATTTTTTAGTAGACTTGAATCCTGCCAGCAAGGGAGAGGACCCTATTGTCCCACTTGTTGAGTTTACTGTCTATCTTTCCCTTGACCTAGCCCCACATGTCCTTAAGAGAGGGAGATACAGAGAAGGGGATGCCAAGATAACGAGCTAATTTATTAGGTCCTCCCCACGCATAGCCAAACTGGTGAAGCCAGTTCAGAGGATTATCTTTCCATCCAAGTAAAATGGATTTGGTGTTAGATATCCGGGCTCCAGAAGTTCTACCAAAAATGTCAAGTTTTTGATTAAGGGAATCAATATTGTGCTTTGAGAGCTTCAGGAAGAGTGAGGTGTCATTAGCAAACTAGATGTTGATCAGTTCAGAGTCATCCGACATAGTAATGCCTTGGACACGGGGGGATAGGGTGTCATCTCTAAGGAGATAATACAGGGCATCGGAAGCAATGACAAATAGAGCAGGGGCAAGGGGGCAGCCCTGCATAATTGATCTAGATAGGGGAATAGGCTGGGAAAGGGCCCCATTGACTTCAACCAGGGCAGATGAATCCTTGAGGAGGATTCGAACATAGTCATAGAACTCTCTAGGAAAGCCAAAGGCTGAGAGAATCATGACGATGAAGTCCCACTCCACCCTGTCATATGCTTTCTCAAAGTCGACAAGGAACATGGCAGCATCTTGGTTTGAGGTTCTGGCCCATTCCATGGACTCCCAATTCATTACAAGGTTCTCCAAGATGTATCTGCCTCTAATCAAGCCTGTTTGGGTGGAGCAGATGAATTTGGGGAGGATCTTTTCAAGGAAAGAGGCTAAGGCTTTAGCCAGGATTTTGTAGGAGACATTGAGGAGAGTAATTGGCCTCTAATTTTTAATTAGGGCTTTGTCCCCTTCTTTTGGAATAAGCTTAATAATACCCCTATTTATGAACTCCCCCAGGGTGCCAGTGGAAAGGGCTTCATTATAGATGTCAAATAGGTTGTTGGAGATCCAGTCAATGTTAGTTTTGTAGAATTTAGCAGGAAGACCATCAAGGCTTGGGGCCTTGCTATCCTTGAGAGCCTTAATGGCATCCTTGATTTCTTACACAGTTATCTTAGCTTTAAGGAGGTTGGCTTCGTCCTCAGAGATTCTATTAGGAAGAATGGTCCTACATTTGGTACGGGCCTCTGTTGAGGACTCATTATCCTCAGAGGTAAACAGAGTCTTGTAAAATACTTCAAAGGCTTGTTTGATGTCATTTATATCCAAGAGTTCTTTATCATCTATAGTTATTCTATCTATTTTTTTCCTGGTCTATTTTTGTTTAAATAGATTAAAGAATATTTTGGAGCCCTTATCACCAAACTGGAGCCAGTGGTTGCAGGCTTGGATGAAGGCACCTCTGATTTTAACCTACTGATGTTTCTTGAGGATATCTCTAGCCTCAGAGACCTTTTTGGCCAAGGTCAGAGAAGAAGGCTGAAGTTGAATTTCATGTTCTAGGGAGTGAAGCCGATGGGTAAGAGTTTTTTCTATGAATCTAAAGTCCGTGGATTTTTTTTGGCCAATGGTTTGGAGAAGATTCTGACAGGAGGAAATGTTCCTCTACCATTTGAGCATGTGGGATTTGGGGAAATGTGGCTGCCAGTTGAAGAGTCTAATTAGTTTGATGGCATTTAGGACATCCTCATCTTGCAACAAGGAGGTGTTAAGAAAGAATTTCTTATTGCGAGGATGGCTAGGGGCAATGGAGTTCCTGATGTTAATATTGGCTAAAATGGGGAAGTGGTTAGACAGGGTAGTTGGTAAGACTGCAACCACATTCCCAAATTGATTTGGGGAAAGGAGAAAAAGTCCTTATTAGCATAGAATCTATCTAGCCTGGAGTAGATCCTATTAGTGTTTTACTAAAAGTTACACCAAGTGTGCCATAGGTTAGGGGTGTCAGGTTTAGTGCCTTCCAAGGGGTCAAACAATTGAAGGTGTTGTTTCAACCTATCCCAGTGAGGTCTTTCTGAGTTTTTCCATTCAAACGGAAGTCCCCCAGCCTTGTCATTCTGAGATTCAATCATATTAAAATCCCCTACTATGATCTAGGGGATATTTGGGAGGGAAGTTAGCCAATTCTAGAGGGATATTCTTTCCTTATAATCGTTAGATGCATAAATGGAGCATATGCCAAAGCAAGAACCCTTAATATCTAAGGTAACCCAAGCTACTCTATTACAGGGTGAGGTCCCTTTATCCTTGAGGTACATTGTCCATTTAGGGGCGATAAGAAGACCAAATCCTCCTTTTCCTCTTAGGTGGTTGGTATAGAATTTGATTGCATCTCGCCAAATGAAGTCAAGTGTGGTGTCAAGGGAGAACCCAACAAATTTAAGTTCTTGTAACATCAGAAAATCTAAGTTTTTATGATGCTCCAGAAATATTTTAATAACAAATTTCCTATCAGGTGACTCAAGGCCTCGAATGTTCCACGATATGTATTTCATCAAAGTGGAGGATTTGAGGGGGGTTGGTAGGGAGATCATTGCTAGTCACTAGATTTCTTCTTGTTTTTGGAGCCCACGGGCCTACCTTTCTTTTTATTTAGGGAGTGCCCTTTCATTATTATATTTTAATTAATATTATCTTATTATTATACTAGAATTAATATTATCTTATACTTTTATTATTATAGTATTAAAATTTTAATATTATTATTTTTAAAATAAAATTCTAAGAAACAAAATAACACCTTTAAAAAATGACATTGAAAAAGAATGTCTTTGTTAAAGTTAAAAGGAAAAAATGACTACAATAACTCCTAAACAAAACTTAACATTAATTCCAAACATAATGAAAGGATTAATCATGACCCAAACAAACATTGATTATACATTTAAAATAATTGAAATAATCAAAGAATCATTAAATTCTATGAGCACGTTTAAAATAATGAAAGAAGCTTTAAATTCCATGAGCAGTTTAAATATTTACCAAAAAAGATCTAATGACCTTTTTTTTTTAGTGTAAAACCCTCTTTTAAAGAAAAATAAATAAAACAATACAAATAAGATCTACAAAAACTAGATAATAATTACATTTACATTTCACTTTGTAAATTTTGCAATGTAAAAAAACAAGAAACCAAAAGTGTATATATATATATATATATACAAGGGAAAAAAATGCAATTCCATTTTTCACAAAGAAATCAAAAAATAAATTTGAGTAAATCAAAATTATTAAATGTTGTAGATTTATTAGTGTATTACAAAGTTTCCATTGCTCCCTTCTAACAGCTCTACAATAATATAAGAAAGCATGCATAAATATAGCATAGAAAAGGCAAAAACCGTAATAAAAAATAGGTGTCTTAGGAAGTGTTCTATATCTACCACCATTAGATAAATGGTCTAACATGTTGGTGACATAATATTTCTTGTTATAAATACCACTACATTGCCTTTGTCAAAATTTAGAATGACTTTGGTTTTACCTCTCCCAAGAAAGGAAGAAAGTCCTTAAGTGACCATAGATCCATGGATGGAGAGGATGATGGTCATATTAAAATCATTGAAATGTTGAAAGTAAGGAAGGGCTCAGTCCCTCCTAAAAGAAAATGAAAATCCTATCTTGGAATGTTAGGGGAAATAATGCCCCTAACTAGAAATGCTTGATCAACAAAAGGCTTCTTTTGATCAATGTGGATGTGCTCCAAGAAATAAAACTCAATATTCCCCAGTCAGAATTCTTTGGCCAATACATTGGTAGTCAATATGAAGACTATAAATTGGAAATAATAGAGGCAAAAGGTGCATCAGGGGGTCTTCTCTTACTATGGAAACCTTCAATAGTCCAGATTGAGAGGCTAGCTTCTAATAAATTTTTGATTTTGGTATCTGTAATGATTTTTCCTCCAAATTTTCCTTTCTTTTGATCAATGTCTATGGTCCAACCTCTCCTTCACTTAAACAAGCATTTTGGTTGGATTTCATTGAAGTGATCTGTCATTTGTAGAATGAGAATCTATTTATAGGAAGGGACTTCAATGCAATCAAAAGTTTACAAAAAAAGAGAGGTGCTATACTTAGGTTTGGTAGGTCTCAACAATAACTCAATGACTGGGTGGATAGGAATGGTTTTCTTGAAGTTGAGTTAGGAGATTCTTACAGTTGGAATAATAAAAGGCTAGAGTTTAGCAATATTGCAGAAAAGATTGACAGGTTTTTTTTTGGCTAGGAGATTGTTCCTCTTTTCCTTTCACCTTTGATTGTAGAGTTATTCCTTGCTCTTGGTCTGACCATTTTCCTTTTTAGCTCAACTTCCAAGGTCCTCCTACTGTCTCTAAACCCCCTTTTAGATTTAAAAATATATCAAATGTAAGTTACTAGAATAGAATGCTAAGAACTTCAAGAATATCTTTGAATCCAAGAAACACTTAGAAAATCAATTGGAGGAGCTAAATGAGAAACTTATTAAGAATAACATGAATCAAGCAAAATTTTTGAAAGAAAGGGAGTTATTAGCAGATTATGAAGATATTTTATCCAAATAAGTGAAAATTTAGAAATAGAAGTCTAGGGAGAATTGATTACAAGATGGAGACAAGAATACAAGATTCGTTCATAATGTCACTAGACATAGAAGATCCATTAACAGAACTGATAGAATAGAGGTTCAGGGTAATCAGGTTCTAGAGGAAACAAATAGCATCCAGTATGAAATTATCTAGTTTTTTTCGAGCCTCCTTAATAACAAGGAAGGCTTTGATTTAAAGGAGCAGAACAAATTTCTCTTAGTTATTCCTAAAATAATAACAGAGAATCAAAATAGGTGGTTAAATGAAAGCTTCTCATTGGAGGAAGTCACAGTTGCCGTTAACCAACTCCCCTCTATTAAAGCTCCTAGCCCTAATGGATTCCCAACTAGTTTTTATAAAAAGTGTTGGCAAGTTACTGGGCGGGATCAAGTGGAGGCACTTGAGTTCTCAAGAAAATCAGGCCATAGTCTCAAGGAAATTAATAAGACTTTTATTGCCCTTATCCCAAAAAAAGAGAAAGCAGCAAAGTTGGGTGACTTCAAACCAATTTCTCTCTACAATACTATTTACAAAATCCTTTCTAAGGTTCACACTAATAGACTCAAACCCTTGATGGACAAGATTATCATAGAAGAGCATATAGGTTTTGTGCAAGGTAGATCAATCTTAGATGGTGTGATTGTTGCCCAAGAAGTGATACACTCTCTTCAATCCACTAACAGAGTTGGGATGGTTATAAAATTGGATATCTCTGAGGATTATGACAATGTTTTTGATTAAGGAAAATCAAGGTTTAAGGGATCCGAAACCCACTTACATAATGAAGAGAAAGCATGAAAGAAACAAGAAAAAACATAACATAGACAGAAAAGATGCAAAAAGACCACCAGAAAAACCAACAGCTAGGAAAAAGGACAACACAGAGCTAGCGAGAGACTGGCAAACAAAGACCAGTATTACATATCAGATAAAAAAATTTATGGACTCCTCTACATCCTTAACCAACAACATGATATAATTTGTGGCTTCTCTCAGGTCTTTCTTCTCCTGCTTCAGATGAATGTCTTTAGTCTTTTTCTCCAGATCACAGGTCATCTACCTAGTTCTTTGCCTAGAAATTTGGGGAGTAGAGATGGAAGTTGACATATCATCAATTATCACCATATCTTTGTTCTATTGGTTCCTCTCCAGACAATCCACAAGGGCATTCATATTTTGAGACGAAATCCTCAAGACCTCAAGATAATGTTGACTGACATTTCCCTTGCAAGATTATGCAAGGCTTTGATTTTAATAACCATTGGATTAATTGGATTTTTGAATGCATTTCAACCCTGATATTTTCCATTCTCATCAATGATAATCCTGGAAGTTATTTCCCCTCTTCGAGAGGTATTAGACAAGGAGACCCCCTATTCCCTTTCCTTTTCATTATTATGGCAGAGGCTTTGGGTAGAGCCATCAAAGACCTACACAATAAAGGTTTAATATCAGGAATTAAGATAGAAAGAGATTTTTTTGCAACATACCAGCAGTTTGCTGATGATAAACTACTATTGGGGGCAACTAACTACAAGAAATCAACTCACTTTAAGGATCTTCTATTTTCTTATAGCAGGGCTTTGAGGCAAATTACCAATCAAAAGAAATCAAAAATATATTTTTTCTCAACTCCTCTTGCAATAAAAAATAGAATTTTAAAATCTTTGGTTGTAAGAAAGCCAACCTTCCTACTTCTACCTTGGAATCCTGATTGATAAAGGCTTGAGAAATGCAAAACCCTGGGATCCCTTGAAATTGAAATTTGAGTAAAGCACCAATTTGTGGAAGGGAAAATGGCTCTCATGGGCAGAAAGATTGGTTCTATTACAAGCGGTCATCTCAGCTATCCCTATTAACCTACTTTCTTATCTTGCCTTAATAGTAGGGATGAACTCTTTCTTAATTCGAAAAATAAGGAACTTCTTTTGGCAAAGCTCGAAGGAGAGGCATAGAATAGCCCTTATAGCCTGGGATAAAATTAGTAGACCAAAAGCCTTGGGTGGTCTAGGCATTCGCAACCAGTAGCTACAAATTCAAGCTCTAGGGGTGAAGCTTGTATGGAAGATGACTAAAGATCCAATAGCCATATGGGTTAGACCTATGTATGCCAAATATGTTGTGGGTGGTGCTTCAAGTAGTTTCATAAGAATTACTAGTCTCGCTAAAGGATCTAGGATATGGAACTTCATACTTAAATGCATACTTCTAGTTGCTAACTATATCTCTTGGGATGTTCATGATGGTTCTTCATCTTTATTCTAGGAAGATTCTTGGGGGGCTTATCCAATCCTAGATAGTTTAATTTCTATACGATTCACATGGGATTGACTTAAAACAAATTGTGGTATATATGTTAAAGATTATGTAACCTTTTCTGAGGTAGACTCAAAATTTGGTTGGTCATAGAATTTTTTTTAAGGGTTTCCTCTCTCTCCTAATGAAGTGGATTAACTTTTAAATGCCACCAAGCATAGATAGTTGTTTTTTAGATATGGTAGAGACTCCTTAGTGTGACACTACTATATAATAGAGATGTTTAAGACGTTAATTAAAGACAAAAATTTTATTTTGTCTTAAACATGTATTTAATTATTTAAATATCTTACCTGAAGACAATATAAAATAAAGTTAATCATATCTCCATGATGATATTACATCTTTCCTTGATTCAATAGTTCTAACCTAAAATATATTTTCCCCTATTCACGCACTCCTCTGCGACCTCTTCTATGTTGCCGAGTTTTTTTTCCCTCTTCACTCGTCTCCCTCTTCTCTGCTTTCATGGCGGCATTGGAACCCCTCTTCTCTTCTTTCGTGGCAGAATTGACATACAAATTCTATTGGCAGGAAGGATGGGTGTCATCTCATACTTATTTACCGAGAATCAATGGAGAGGCCAGTTTGTGAAGGTAGAGGCAGTCAATTTTTAGGTAAAATTTTTTGGTGTTGGTAAAAATTTGGCAATTGAAAGCACGAAGAGGATCCTAAAGCATATGGTCTAAGTTTTATTGCATGAGTTCCTCAATCTTCCTGGCCTGGCCAAGCCCTCCAACTCTTCATTTAAGCGGAGATTGAGAACATAATTCATGGATGGGCTCACATCCTTGCTTTCAAAGGGTGATTATGCAATGAGTATTTACCATCCCTTTAAATATTTCTTTCTACAATTACCCTGATTTGTGTGGAAGGTGCATCGGATAACATTTTGGTTGTGGATGACCTTATTTTGGCCATTTTTTTATAAATTTTTACTAAATCGCAATGTCTTATTTTAGAAATAATAGAGATAATCCAAATAACTCTAAAATTTTTTCTAAATAATAAATGACTAATTTTTTAAAACTACTAGAGAAAATAGCCATCTTCCATTTGTTACAATTCACAAATCTAGGGGCAAAGACAAACACAAAATTGTCAAAGAGTTTGTTGTATGGGGGGCAAAAATAAATCTTCATGATATTCTTTACAAAGATGGACATGTTTACCACCTTGGAAAGCATTGAAAGAGCTTTATATATAGGGAATCAAAGTAGATTCTTTTGTAGTAAACATATAGTTAGTAATGGCTCAATTAGTATATAACACTCAGTTTTTGGAGCTGCTGATATTTTCTGCATGTCTGTGTGAGGGTACAAAGGTTGATTACATGCAAAATGGAGCTATGTGCCAAGGAAATTTCTAGTTGGGGACTTAGATTTAATTGAATTTCCTCTAAACTTAGAGTACTTGGAGGCTGAGTTCTTTCTATTTGGAGATCTTGGGTATGGGCTAGATAAAGTTTCACCAGAACTACCTAGTCAAGGACCTTCACCTATGGGCGACATGAAATACAATCTGAGCTTTTTTGTCCATGATATAATTCTAGAATTCACTTTCTAGGAGGTTGGTCACCCGAGGTGAGCTTGCATCATAGAATTTATATTTTTTTAATGAGAATCATTTCTATGAGCTCTTTCTATAGTATTTTTCATCAGGGAAAAGAAGCCTAAGCTCCATGATATGTCTCGCAACATGGATAACATTGGGGAAAAACAATTTGTTTATACGTTTCATGTATATATGTGCTATAATTATTTCTAAAATACATTGTGTTAGAAAATACAATTCATAACAGAATTATACTTGTTCTATGTACATGTCAGGAAAGAGTAGTAAACATGTTTGTTAATCTTAGTTTAGTTTTTTGTCACTAGTCTTTTTTGGGGGTTAATATTGGTTATAATTTCTTTTGGATTAGATTATACCAGAGAATACAATTCATAATTGAATTATATGTTTTTTTTGTGCGTATCAATAAAGAGCAATAGAGTTGTCTGTTGAACTTAATTTTCTCTCATGAGTCAGCTTTAATTTGATGTCAATCATATTCAATTTGTTGTCCAATTCTTTGATAGAATTATATCATGATTGCTAAGATTATTTGATATATATATATTGGACATACTTTAGATGTCGATGATGATATGGTGGTGCCAAAAGAGGAGGGAGCTAAAGGAAAAGTGAGTGGCAACATCCTTGCATTGAGTATGGGTACGAGTGGCAACATCCTTGCATCATTAGTTAATTTATTTTATGGGAAAATTTTTGTTCTTCAGTATCAAAAAAATATTCTCAATTGCCATATCTTCATATTTTTCTGGCCCTTACCAATTTTATGGCATGCTAATTTTTAGCCAACATTTCAGAACATTTTTATCAGTTCATAGCATCGTTTATATATTTGAGGAAACAATATTGATACCATACGAAAGAGGGGACAATTATGGAATGAGTACTTGCATTATAGGTTTATGTTCTTAACAATAATCATATTATAACAATTTATTTGTTTCTTTATAAGAAAATTGTTGGCATGTTGGATGGAAAATAGCTAGCATGTTGGATGTTGTTTTGGTGATTTTTAATATTGAAATAATCAGAAATATGGGAACATTAATATTATGATTATAATTTAAGGAAGAGGAAAATAGATTTAACAAATGATGTTTCTTATGATATGGTTTAGCAAAAAAAAATTTACTAGTACACTTAAAGAAGCAGTATGGAGGAAAGTGTTGAGATAATGGTGTACAATTTTTGTTATATTTGCATTCCATCTAGTACCCACACAGTTCCATTGTTTTGGCAGACATTTAGAGAAAAGATTTTTATTCCATCTCTACTCCCTGCATCCCAAACTATTCTCTTATTACTAGTTATTCCTCTCATCGCACACTCCACCACGATATGAGGACTAGTGTTTTGACAACCCTCTCTTTGGATATAATAAGTAGAGTTTAAATAGTTGATAAATTATCTTTTGACAAAAAGAGTTTAAATTTGAAACTTAAAGGGTTGAAGTTAAGATAATGAAAATGAGGTAGACCTGATCCAAAGGTGCATATTAGATCTTGGAAAAGGAATTGAAAATTTATGACTTCATAATATTTCAAGTAGAGGATGAGATATTTGGGGTCTCTTTTTAAATTTTGAATTTGAAACTTTAAAATTTATGCTTGTGAAAAATATATTGGCATCTTGATGATAACTAGTACAAATTTAGAGGGAGTGATGTTGTTAATTGTGGGAGAACTAATACCTTGTGATGGTTGGCATGCTACCTTGGGAGGAGTTTGGATGCATCAATGAGGAAGTGAAGGATCTTTGATCAAACAAGTGGTATGCATACTTTCTAGTAAATCATATCCATTAGGGATGCCTTTATTCAAGATTTTGATAACTTACTGCTACTAATCTTGGTTCTGCCATTCAGATCTCATAAGCTATATCACCAACCATCAAGTCATTCAAAACACAAATATCCAACATACCCAAAAACTTTGAAATGAGAGTTTCCAGTTGATGGTGCAGATAGGTATATTCAGTTCTAGATTTCCTAATATACATTAGTATAATTATTACAAGTAATTGCATGAGTTTAAAATGCCTAGCTAGAGATATTGATGTGTGAAGAAGTGTAGATTTAGAAGAGTCATTGTTATGTTCAGAAATCTATTTAAAGGTGCAAAATTCAGAGCATATTTATCTTTAGTTTCTCCCTAGTTTGTAAGAGGTCAGAACTATCTCAATTATATGGCAGCAATTGTATTTGATTTGCAAAATGTGTGTGAAATCTGAGTTTAATAGTAATAACCTATGTATGAATGATGCAATTTCTGAAGAATGATGGTTGATGACACATCTTCTGATCTAGAGATATATATACTCATACTTATTTTTAAAATTATGAGCTCCAACTTCTATAGTGTATGGATTTTCGTGACAATAAACAATGTTAGGTTTGGACTGTTTAATAACTTTGTTTTCAAAATTAAAGTTGCAGATTTCATTCTCAAAATTTCACCTTGACTTTCATTAATGAATGTATGTCCTTTGATAGTAGAATAACTACTTAAGTATAACAAATATCAATCTTTAGATCAACTCAACAAAATTAATAGACTTGCCTATATAAGGACTACGTAGGGTCATAGGCCCTATAGGAGTATTAGACTACCCTGCATTACATGATTGTATCTTACCAAAATATTGTTCTTGTAATTACATAGCATGATTACATGACTGTATCTTACCAAAACCTTGTTCTTGTTATTAAATAGCATATTTACAAAAAGGTGTTCTTGTTGTTACATAGCATGGTTACATGATTGCATCTTATTAAAACATTAACTTTAAAATATAGATAAAGAGTAAAGTCTCATGTAGTATATCTAAACGTATCTAAAACTGATTAGAGAAACAAAAACACATATTGCATAAGATTAAAGACTGCTTATGTATTTATGATTTCACTGTAGTGATCAAGGGTCCCACAACCTAATGGGGGGTAAATATCTGAGAACTCAATGTTG
The DNA here is from genome assembly GCF_030272615.1 of Cryptomeria japonica. Lineage (NCBI taxonomy): Eukaryota > Viridiplantae > Streptophyta > Pinopsida > Cupressales > Cupressaceae > Cryptomeria > Cryptomeria japonica. Next base: position 54,227 of record NW_026729294.1, read on the forward strand.
GATCTTCAACTTGGGTAGCATGGTCTTCAGTGTCATTAATGTGCACTCTAGCTTCTCCTTTTGCATCATTTCATTTCTTGTGCTTTAGAGGAGACTCTTTGTCATAAGAAAAATAAAAAACACATATTGCATCAAGTCAAATAAAGCTTAACATGTTCCATTTTTTTATAAATTTGGCATCATTATTATGTAATAAAACATTCACAACCTGTACTTACCAAATTTGCAAAAGAAAACCTTTTGACCTTAGGAATCATCCACAATGTTTGACAAAATGTGTAAGAGGAGGAATTCATGATTTTGGTGAAAATTTAGAGGGGTTCTTACAAAGGTGGCTAAGATACACCCCTTTTATGTATGTTGATGATTGAATCGCAATCATAACTTAAGTTACAATCCACACCATCAACAAAAAAATTAATATTATGAGACACCTCAAGTGAAGAACCATTTTTTTCAAATTGTCTCTATTTCATGTTTGGCAATCTATTATATCACATGTACTACTGAAATCTGGTATATGACACATTTCATATTCCTTCTCAATCACTACAATGACATTTCTTTGTGACCCAACTAAAACAAATCTTTGAGAGAGATAACACATCTTACACCAAAGAAAAAGGTAGTCACATTAGCACCATCTTCACAATCATCAAGGGAAAGTTCTTTAAACTTAAAAACCATAAACTTACATTTGTCTCAACAACCGTATCACCAAAGCAAGGCCCAAGATGGCTTCCATCTGGATATTGACCTTTGTTTTAAAAATGACATAGATAGCTTCAACAAGGTTTTCCTTTGGGTTCAGATGGAAGTAACAAGCATAAAACCTAAGCAAACCCAGGAAGCCATCAAAATTGAGACTTTAGAAGATATTGGCACTGGTAAATTTAGCTCCCTCCCTGATTTTTTAAGTGAACTTACAAAAGCAATCAGGAATGCTAAAGAGATCATTAATGCCCAACATAATAGCTTCCAAATATTGTAGAACAGAGCTGGGGCTACTGAAAAAAAGATGGAAGGGTTTGAGAATAAGCTTAAAAAGATTGAGGAGTAGAGTCATAAGACCTTATAGGCTACTTTTGCAAGAATGAAGGTTCTTATAAGCAAGCTTGATATTGATCAAGGCAAAAATGCCTTTGGGGGAATCACTAAGGTGAAGGAAGTCACCCCTTAAGATAAGGAGACCGGTCATTGTAGAAGAACTCGTGCGAGAACCATAAAAAATCAAAGCCAAAGTAGGGAAATTGAGGAAATTAAATGGAATGTTGAGAACATGGAGCAACTAGAGCAGGAAGTTGCTGAGCTGCTTAAAAAATTTACCTAGCCTTGGCTTTTTCTCTGATTTGTCCTATTTGTTGTCTTTCTGTTGCTGGCCTTTTGTTTGCTAGTCAGATGTCTTTTCTATGTTTGATGTCTCTTTCTTTTTTGTAGTTCTTTAATGGATATCTTTTGATCTTATGTTGTAATGGGTTTCGGGAGCCCATCAAAACATGTTTTCCCTTAATTAAAAAAAACTGTATCACCAAGTATAGTCACATCAAAATCATTCTCATGCAAACAAACAATAGCAACTTCATTATCAATAACAAGTACAAAGAAAGATAATACATCAAACAAGAACAAGTTAAAGCACTAGTTTATTTGACTAATCTTCCTCTTTATCCATCTTGTAATAAAACAAGGTCACACTCTTTAGCCTTAGCAAAATTTGATATTGTACTTACCTCATAGGTTGTAGACATTTGGTTGCTACTTACAACATGCTTTTTACAAGTAATAAATGCAATTCAAGATAATAATTTTGCGGTATAATAACTGCTCACTTTTTCAATAGGATCAAAGCATGCATAATCCTACTACAAGCATGTCAATTTGAAATCTTCCCACACTAAATTAACAATAGGAATTTTGTTGAGTGATCTATAGGACTTTTAAAGTTTGTAGCATTAAAGATCTATATGACTAACAATGCCTCTCATGTGTTGCTAACCATGATCTCACTTAGTGGTAACTGAGAAAAACATCTTCATTATCTTTTAATACCTTCTACGCTACTATTATGACTCAAGGTTCTCTTTCTACATTGTTTGCAGACTGCTCTATGAGTGGATTATGACTGCACTTCTGATTTAGGACCCTATGATCTTAATGATAGTCAATATATTACTACACAGGGAGTTGTGACTGATCTATCCCTTTACGTAGAGCCACCCTTAGGAGTGATTCGATGACCATATTACCTACGTACATAATTTCTATCATACATGCTACCTTAAGATTGATCGATTAGTTTGTTCAACATTTCCCTATACGACTTTTTGGATTTTAAAATACACAATAAAGAAAAGGTAAGCAAATCAAATAATGTGTTGGATTTTTCTCCTTTGCAATTCTATGTTGGTACATGCCATTATAGATTTTGCTTCATTAACCTGTTGTCCCAAATCATTTTGGTAAATGTGCAGGTTTTACTTGATATTTCATATTTCTTTGAGCATTAAAGAAGGGAGTAGGTCTTTTCAACTACAAAGACATATTCGACTATGCCCTTGTCCTTCTTTAATAGCAACAACTCCATATACCATATACAAGATTATTGTAGATCAGATAGATACCAGGATTTTTGAGACTACTTCTCCTTCCATGGTAATTTTCTTTGATTGAATGGGTTTTAAATTAGTTGCTTTGTTTGTTTCATGGCTATGTGAAAATTTTAATTTTTTCCATTTTCTGCGATAACAAGTCAATTACTCCTCTTTAGCTAATATACTTTTAATCAATGTATTTCAGGTTATTGTACCTCAACAATTATATTAGGCTATTTTATTGGTGTCAGTACAAAATGGAAGACCAGGTATCTATTTTTTGGTTTTGATCCTTTCAGTATCATTTTTAATTAAATGAAACACTACCTAGGATTAATTAGGTAGCACATAGAGTAATATTTCATATCATTTTTTGATGGAAATATTGGACTAGTTAGTGATAAAAAAACATATGTTTTAGATTAGTTCACACAAATTATGGAATTCCTTTGTGACATCACCGAAACCCTCCAAATTAGAAAACACCTTGAAAACATCTTACCACAGTACTACACTAGGGGCAATGTAATGACGACAATTAATTAATGTTTGTAGTGTAACGATAATAGTGAAATTTTAAAAAATAGGTTAATTTCTTTGGTTAAAGTAAATTATGATCTTCACCAATGGGATATGGATTCAAGCACCTCATGACATAAGGGTTGAGTGAGAGACTTTGATTATAAAACTATTGCGAAGATGGTGTTTAGTCATGGTCATATGATGAGACGGACCTCCAAACATACTATCCTTTTTTTTGCTATAAGGTTATGCTAAACAATGATAGAAATAATTGTAACATATTCTCTCAAGATACCAAGAGGACACACTAGCATTCAGAGTAGGTTATTGTTCTTCATTTTTACCCTACATTTGTCTCAATACAACCTTTTGAAAACCTAAATTTTCATCTTTCATGTAGTTTTCACATGGTACTACTATAAGAACAATATCCTCAACCTCTAATTTTGGTGCTACGCATCTATATTACAAATGTCCAGTAAAGGGTTATCCAAGAATAAGAAATTGCACTTAAAACCCCATCTCTTCAAAGTTCAAAATTGTTTATCACTTTGTGAGCTAATAGACTATATATAAAATGATTAAAAGTTTTCCCATTTTGTGTATCTCACCTTAAAGCCATATTTTCAAAGTTTTAAAATTCTTAAGATGTAACATATCATGCACCTAAGAGTCATTTCTCTTCATAGAGAAGCAATACTCAAGTTATAAGTCATACTCTTATTGTTGATAGTACATGGTGCATTCAAGGAAATAGCACATCATCATCATCTAAATATTCAGATGAATGAGTAGTAAGACCTACTCTAGGGATAGATGAATACTTCAATGAAATGGTATATTGCACTTTTAATAGGTGCCGAAATAGGAAACTAAAGAAGAAACGACTTGTTGGTATCCATAGATTGAACTATGGGGTTTATATAGAAGATGTAAACTATAATTAACAAATTATTATTCTTATAATAAATAAAGGTGCACATTATTCAATACATCATCATTGATCATTTGAATTGGTTTTTTGATAAAGAGTCACTTCTAGTTCACAATATTCTTGAAGAACCAACGGATGTCACCGATGATAGTCACTCTCAAGATCAAGAACAATACACATTTATAAATGAAGACAATTTGCAGATAAATGAGGCTAGTGTTAATGAATTCATCCAAGTCTTCTACACATCTTTTGAAGAAGTTATTGATTCCCCTATCTCAGTTGGCTAGGTCTCCATACATTGCATGCACATTTGTCAAGGCATCTGCAATCATCATTTGATAAAATTCACTTATGTTTTGATCGATGCCCATACCATAGTTTGGGACCTTCATTTTCATATGCCTAGAGAGGATGTTCAACAAGATTGAGGTTATTTGGCTTTGCACCTACAGGGAGGTGCATTTGCTGAAAGTTTTTGTTTCTTTTTTGAATTCATTTGTTGCAAATTTCACTAGTTCATGATACGACATCTTTGTCAAATAGTTTGCAACCTTCTCCATTTTCTAGTTCTTAGAAATCTAAATCATTTCAAGAAATTGAACTTGTGTATAGCTGCAATCATTATTTTGACGAGACCCCATCCCTTTGTGGCATTCAATTAAACAATATGAAAGCACTTGTAATTCCATGAAATGACATTACATGTGCATTGTTTATGGTTCAGATTTCACACATATATATGCCATACTATTTCAATGAATTGCATCATTGGAAGTTTCTAAAGTCTTTTTAACAAATCTATTGTGCACATCCTATGATTATTGTAGTCCTTGAAACCTCATTATTGTCAAACAATTCATGTGCTTTCCATATATTTTTAACAAATGTGTCTTTTGGTTTCACACATTATTCTATGTTGATGAGGGATCACTGCTCTAAGACATTCCTTTGGCTCTGTGACTGTTCAAGACAAAATACTATGTTGTTGATTGGGACTTGTTACATGTTGTTGTCATTGATGTCACAAATAGACATAAAATGAGTTTAGTAAGTATATTTTGATAGAGTCATAATTTTGAAACTGAATGAAGATTGAAATACAGGTATTCATAATGGTTGTCTTGTTTTTGGATATGCATAGTATACGCTTTCCTACCTGGCCATTGTATCGTGATTGGATATGCACACCATGTTCGATCTACTATATAGTTTTGATGTTCCGAGTTATATTTCCAGTTTGTAGTGATACCTATATCTCTTTATATTTCCTCTAAGGTTGATACCTAACAATGCTTTCTCTTGGGAAGGCACTATTGTCATGAGAACTATGATTGTACTACTTGTAAGGACTTCATCATGTATTGATTTTTTTACCTTTGATTGACAAATGACCCTTCAAGTTGTTGAACCTTCATCACTGCCCTCATACATACTCACTGCTACAAAATGATATCTAAATACCTCCTCAATATACCCTAGACAGTCCAATGATTGTTGAAACCATGAGAATCTTATACATGATTTCTCTTCACTGTATTTGACAACAAACTTTTTAGCTTGACTGTATATCTTGCAAAGAAAGTGACTGAATACTTTTTTACTATGACCAAGAGACCCTATCATAAGGTCTATTTATTTTCATGCTATGTTGCATTTGAGAATGGCTTCTTATATTTTTGTGTCAAATTGGACAATTTATGCATTTATGACAGTCATCCTTACCCCTATTCATATATTGGTTCTTCTTCAAATCAATTGGTTTTCTTCAAATCCATTCTTTGGCTGCTCTATTATATCTGAATAACCATGGGATATCTTATTGATAGTTCACTATCTATTTGATGACACTTTTTGACTCTTGAGACTAGTTCTTCACCACTGATTTAATCAATTCGCTATGAATATTAAAGGCTTCTTTGACACTTGAAGAGAAATATAAGAGAAAATGACTAATGAGCAGTGACTAATGATTAAGCTATGTTCCTTAGCACATATAGTATGGTGGAGCAGTTTTGATAGCACTCTTTGGGGTTTTAATCCACTCTAATCAAACTTTTATCTTTTCTTTCATGACTGCAACTTCTCAGACATCTGATAATACTTGTTTTCTATGAATGATTTCTGAGTCACATTTGTGGACATAGATTGTTTCTTTTGCTCCTTCATCATGAGTGTGTGCGATTGAGTCTGTGGGTGTTACTATTTCAATATATCTCTTCATTGATCTCTTTGTGCATTAAGGGCTGCTACAAGGCATACTCTATGATAACCTTCAGATGCCTGAGCATGCCTATACTATGATATTCACTTCGAAGGCTACTTATTTTGACTCATCAACATTTTAATGATTGTGTTAAAGTATGCTCTATGCCTTTGTGTATGCATATTACTATTTTTTCATTATGGTCTTTTGTGGAAAGGAGTATCCTTAATGTGCTTCTTTGAATGGTCTCTATAACCTACCATGACTCAACTCACTGTTCTTACATTGCTTTGTCTTCACTGCCTCTTAATTTTCAATGTCCTATCTCTTATAAGGTTTTCATAATGACTATTGTATTGCTCTAAAGGTTTTTGTTTGGTCCATCACATGCCTCCCTAGGACTGATTTTGATGATAAGCACTTAAAAGATTTATTTTTCTATGTTTGAACTTTTAATAGTGTTTTTGAATGTCATATAATTGTTATTTTTCTTTAGAAATGCAACAAGGACTATCTCTCTGATAAGTGCAGCGTGACACTTATTTTTGCAACTTTCATCCTAGGCATATGATGCTGACATGATTCAAGAACAATTCATATTCTTTGACTTCTATTGTGTTTTTTTCATTTGTGGCTACATGTCATGGGGTCCTCTTGCATCAACCTCAATCATGAAATGGCTGTCACCAATTGGTTGCACTAGCTTCTATAGGTTGTTTGATATTATGCATGATATTTGTTGTCCTTATCATTACAATGACAAGAATATTCACTCATTTCCTCTCATACTGTAGCTATTCTTCTCTCTTCAAACTATCAAAAGCTCTTGACTCTATCTTTGCTTCTCTAGCATTGTGTGTGACTTTGATTTGCTAAAAAGTCTTACGATTATCATATAGTTTTTTTTTTACATGCCTTTATGAAGGTCTCAAGGCTGCATTCTAAATGATTGGCATATTATTCCTTTGAAGTCCTTTTGATCTTGATTGCTTAGAGAGCATTGTGACTACTCAGTATCTTGACACTTACTGTTGTGAATACTATCCTTGAATACTATATTTAATTAATTTCTATTATTTTACAGAAAGAGAACAAAGCTAGAGATTTGTTCTATGCGCTCTGTGTTCCAGATCTCTTTATGAAAAGGTCTAGGATAATGCCACCTTGTCATTATTTTTTCTGAATGAATCTCTTGGACTGGCGGATTGTTGAGGTGAAGAGTTTGAGAAACTGTACCTGATATACAAGAAGAAGGTAAATACTTCTTAGACCTTTGATGATATTTGTTTTCTTTTTGTTTTCATGTTTGTCAGCATTTTGCAAAGGCAGAAGATTACCAATTTCTCGCTTTTGTTTTCCACTTCAAGTATTCTTAGGTAGAAGATAAAATACAAATTAAATGTTATGACAACCGATGGTCCTTGATTAATGGTTATTCCTTCATGATTATCGTTAGATTGTTGGTTAATGATCATTCACAGCCAGTCCATTGGTTTATGGAAGGTATCTCCTTTTTGGCAAGGCATCTACCGATTTCTGCAATTGTAATGTTTATTTGATATTTAAGGCAATCAATGAATGTGGTAATCATACTTCTTACATGATCACTCTAATAACTATAATCATCAAAATCCCTTTCATTGACTATTAGCAGCTTGTTTCTAGTGTTGACTACTCATTGTTGAGTCGATGGCTTGATAATATTAATCCATGATACTGGTGGGTTATCCTCATTGAGGTAGCCTTATTATTATTTCCTACGTCCTTATGTTTGGACCATATCTTGTATGAATTCTTGCTCAATTTGTTTGATCGACACATCCAGAAAAACATTGTATTTAAACTTTTTCCCCTTCAATGATGATATATAAGTCTACCTTATCTTAGTTGATGATACTACCTTCTACTGCACATGTTTTTAGTCTATATCATGGTGGCCAATATTAAATTCCCTAATCGTTGAGTGTGATTCCCTAGTAGAATTCTGATTTAACATTCTATAGATTTGTATTTAACTCATAGATGTTGGCATGTAATATAATATGATTCATCTTATAGTTATAATAATTGTTATCCTTCCTTTCTTAATCTAATTCCATAGCCCTCCTTATAGAGTGAGAAAGGATTCCTCATGCATCGTTGTCCATAGATATTAATTACTTTAAAACTTAAGAAATTAGTCTTTATTAATTTTTTTTCTCCATTGTTAATATAAATGAATTATAACTTCATTTCACTATTGCCTTTGTTACTCTTTTTCATTTGTCATCCATTTCATTTATACAGATAATATAAGGAGTTTTCTCACAATGTACTATTTGTTTGTTTGGTCTTTATGAATTGGATGGGGACATTACAACTACTCCTAGTCTTTTTGTAGATCTATGTGTCTTGACTGTTGCCTTTGTACTGGAAGGGTAATAGTACTATCTTATTGTCTATAGAAGTGACTATCCCTTGGTAAGACATTGTGTATATGGCAACTATCACAAGTTATAATAACTAGGAGATTGCTCTTGAACTTAGACCCCTATAATCTACCTTGCCATTATTGATTGTTGTTCTTATATTTATTGGACTGTGCACTAGTGTATTGGCTAGGAATTGAATTTTGAGATCACTATGAGTGTATCTTAACATTGCTACTCTTCGATCTTGGAATTGAATTCTGAGATCACTATGAGTTGGTTTTGCCTCATTTGGTTTTCTTGCAAAGTAGAACAAGGACAACAAACTGCCACTAGCATGTACCAGTATTTTATTAAGCTGGGAATACCATGTTTATCAAGGTGTTGTTGTTCTCTTTTATGATCCATGAGGAATGTTTTTTTTCAAAAGGCTGTGAAGTTTTATGTCTTTTTTTTTAAGTGACTTTGGTTTTGACATCATTTCCTTTTTACATTTTTTAGGTGGTCCCAATTGTCTATAATGATATAAGAGGGAATAAGATCTTGAAAAATTAGGTTAGTATGGGGTTAGAATATCAAGTTACATTTTGTACATGCACAGTAGTAATAGTTATGTAAGACATTTGACATAACCGTAAATTTAATATGGTTATTTGTAGTTCTTAGTGACTAGACACTTCAAAGCCACATAAATTGGATTAAGGCAGTCCCTTCTTGGCATGTTTTTCTTTGATGATCTTTCCCCAATAAAGGTGAGCACAAGAATAATTATAGTTTGCAGTTCTTTTTTCTCAAACGTGTTAACAAATTTTATTGTTTGTGCGTACTTTAATATCAAGAGTATGATATAATACTTTCTTGTGGATATCACTATGAATTCTTTTATATCTGTGTCTTGAATGGTAAAATGGAATTTACTACAAATTCATTGTATGTGGTTTTATCTTCTCATGATTGTGAAGCTTATAGATCCTATATTCTCGTTCCTTCAGCTACATTGAAATCTTGTTAGCCTCCTCCAGGATTGTAAGCTGGTAAAAATTCCACAATGTAGTAGTGTGGCCTCCATCTAAAAATTGTCTTAAACATTGTCTTAAAACACCCCTCTATGTAGTAGTGTGGACTCCATCTAAATCAGCTCAATATAGTGTAAAAGAATGCTACAATCTACTAGCCAACCAATTCGATTCCAATGACCTTGGAATTCCTCAAAAAACTTTTTTGGAGCAGCAAACTCATCCCTAAATCTGGGGTCTTTTCTTGATTGGCAACCAAAAATTAAATTCTAACTATAGAAAGGTTCATGAAAATGGGCTTCGAAGGCCCCTCAAGATGCATTCTATGTAAAGCCTGGGAGGAATCTGTGGACCATTTTCTCCTTAATTGCCCATTTTTGGCTAAGTATTAGAGATGGATTTGTGCCAAGATAGGTTGGATCATTGCTCGTACCAATGACATTTCTTCTCTTTTTTAGGATTGGCCAATCAAACCTTAAGAAGGGATCCTAAGCCTCTTATGGGAAATTAGTCCTCCTTGCCTCATATGGGAGATTTGGAAAGATAGAAATAGGAGGATTTTAGATAACAAATCGAGGAAGCTAGACTCAATTCTCAATTTGTGGAGAATAACAATTGTAAACTTGCCCTTAGCCCCAACTCCAAGAAGGAATTCAGAGATTGGGATGCTAAAATCAGATTTAGTTGGAATGGCATTAAACTTCCCCCCTTATTGGAAAAAAGAGGGGTGAGAGAAGCTCTACCTTTTGGTCTCCTCTGAAGCTAGGATGGTTAAAGCTCAATTTTGATGGTTCTTCAAAAGGTAACCCCAACCCACCAGGTATAGGTTGTGTAATCATGGACCATAATAGAAATTTTCAAGGCAAGCTTGTAGTTCCTATCCAACCAGATACTAATAATGTTGTAGAATTCAAAGCTCTCCTTTTGGGTATTATTGAGTTCTCCAAGGGAGGTATAAGAAACATAGAATGTGAAGATGATTCTGTAATAGTGATTAATCCAATCAAATCATCAACAACACCAAATTGGCATCTACAAGCCTTATTAGAGAAGATTTTGTCTATTTTGAATGTGTTCAAAAACTTTTCCTGTAAACATATATACAGAGAAGCTAATTCAAAGGTTGATGTGCTCCCAAAAGTAGGGACATATGGGTTAGAATTAAACTGGTGGGAATGGTTTCAAGTTCCAACGAAATGACTAATCATTGGCAAATTTGTTTTCCAAAACAATGGCAGGTGCAGGTTCAAGTCTTAGGGGGATTATTTACTAGATATCCATTTCCAATTTTATATTGATTGAATCTGTAGACTTTTCCTATTCAAATTTTGCCTTAGTTTCGTATTGATTGAATCAGATGTGCCAACTATTGTAGTTTTTCTCCCTTCCTCTTGCTTGTTGATGTGACCAGCTCAAATTTAAATTCAAAAATTGGCTATTAGATAATGGTTTTGGTGTCATTTTTTGAAATTGCTCCATTCTTCATTACCTTCCTATCAACGGCCTCTATGGTAGTTGAGTTGGTACCCAAAAAAAAATATAGAGAAGGCCTTTATCGTTTGAACAATACTCTAGCGTTCTTATTTTTTTTAATCTTCTCTTGGATTCACTTGTTCTGCTGCTTTAGCTTTTTCTTCGTAAGTGGCCGATGTGGTTTCTGGAAGCAGGTCATATTGTGTCATTGAATGACATCTACACAACCTCATCAAGGAAATTTTTTATCAATATTTTCTAGGAATTTGATGGCTATGATATCAAGGGCATGGTACCAATCTCATTAATCTCACACTATTTTCAATTAAGGAAAGTATAGGTGGTTTTCTCTTAGTATTTCACCACCACCAAAATGAATTTCTACTACGTCGACTTAAGTGGAGCTCTATGCTCCTCAAACTTACCATCTCTTTAGGTCAGCTGGTGCTCATTTATTCTTTTTGGCACTTGTTGTTTTCCTCCCACTTTGCTTCCTTCTAAGACTCTGTTTGCAATGGTGACCTCTACAAAATTCATCATTAGAGTGATCCCAAAAATAGTTTCTTGTTTTGGGGTGGACACGTCCATGTCTCTATAGTTTTCCCTCACACAAGCCAACTTCATGAATCTTACGGACCAAAGACTGGAAATAATTCTTCTATCAAAAAATGATTTAGTAATCCTAACTGTGAAAATGATATTGGGTAGAGGCAACCTTGAAAGGAAGGAATACTACAGGGACAACACCCAAATCTCCTCTAGATTTGTGGTGTCCCTACTAAATGCCCATGTGCAAAAAGGTGAGGTAAGAGACTTAGCTAGAAGTCTTTTTCACCAGGAACTTTTGGTTGCATTGGGAAAGGTCTTAGGCTATGCAGTCCCGAGGATTAGCATTCCTAGGTCACTAGATCTCACCTCAGTCTTAGAGGAAGAAGAAACCCTTACTGTTTACCCTTTCCTCTTAGACCTAGAGGGACTAGCTTTAATGAGACATAGATAGTTTGTCGATATGACGCACTCTTTCTTGAAGTGGAAATTCTTAATTAACCAGAGCGTAGACCTAGAGAAAGAAGTAGAATTCAAAGATTTATCTATTTTGAATGGATGCCTACCTTCGTAGGACAACCAAGAGGCTCCCAACCATAATGGTGGTAATACTCCTTAAGATCAAATTGATCAAACCTCTGGTAGCAGGTTGGCAAGCTAAGGTGGAGGTCCTGGTTGTGGCCACATGGTGTGGGGAGCATAGTTGGGGTAGTGGTCGTGGTCGTGGACATGGACGTGGTAGGGGTCATGGTAGTAGCAAGAATCCTGGGAGCTTTGTTGGGCCCTCCCCAAGCTCTCCTCTAGGGCCTACGGCATAGATACATTTTCAAGTTCTAAGATAGGATCTTGTTTTTTTTTTTGAACCCTTTGTTTAAACTCTTTGGTTTCATATATGTTATGTTCTCCTAGACTCTACAGAACTTTTATTTTTTGCTGAAATCCCATTTTTTATGGGTGGTTTAAGATGCAAAAAGGACTTTTAAATTTTATGATAGATCATGTAGGATTTGTAAACTCTGGAACTACCATTGGGTTATAAAAAAAAAACATTTACAATGGCTTTTAACATTTTTCATAAGGTCTTTGAAAACAATAAAGTTAGCCTTGAGGATATTGCACCTGGGGGGCTTAGAATTTTGTATGGCAATAACACAATCTTGCCTAATTTCATGAATAACAATATGAGGTAGATATTGAGTTTCCTTTTCAACTTCAATATGGAAATCAGCATCAGTGTGATGTTAATTATTTTGCATTTCACATATAGAGAATTTGAATGTAACATCTTTCATTTTTTGTTGGAATGCTTATTGTTCAGCTATTGGACCTTTTCTAACGAGCCCATTTTTTATTCAGATGATTTATTTTCAATACTCCCCTTAAACCACTTTATACACGTTTTGGGATCCAAGTCTTACTTGAGTCCGATACATCCTAATGCTATTATAAACAAATTTGAACACAAATCTAACACCTTCCATTTACTGTCAAACTGCTACCAATGACTTACTTACCCCATTACTAAATATTATATATTCAAACATTACTGAGAGCACAAAACTCACAATCTAAGCTACTAAAAAATGAACATAAACCAAAGCCATAATCGTCTATATTGGTTTCCATGTGATGATAATAAACTCACAATGGTTTTAGCAATTTGTTTAATAATGAGCAAGAATAATAAAGGAATGTATTTGGATGCAGCTATCACAAATTCGTGTCAATGAAATTATGGAGCTCACTTAGAAGTTCCATGAAAGAGTGTCCTTCCTACTTATACTATCCCTAAACCTTGTCAGCACCTTCTAGTGGGTTTAATTAGGAGCTAGGGCACTATAATCCAATAGTAAAATCAACATTGTTGAGAGATGAGCAATGGAACTATAATCTTGTGGCATTTTAATTAATGGTCCTTCACAATGAAACAACATTTCATGCGGATATTTTGTCAACTCCTACTATTGATCATTAATATTCCACTAGTATCTACTATTTGTTGGATCTTAAAGCGATACGGTCAACATTTTTGAAGGATAGTATCTACTATTTGTTGGATCTTAAAGCGATACGGTCAACATTTTTTAAAGATGAGCAGTAGAACTATATCTTTGTGGCATTATTACTAGTGGTCCTTTATAATGCAACACCATTTCATGGTGATATTTTGTCGACTCCTACTAGTGTCTACTATTGACTACTCTCTGCTTATCACTATTGACTACTGTCCCCTTATCCACCGCTAAGTACTAGCTTAAATAAACCATTGAAATATTGCAATTATATAGAAATATATTAGGATGGAGCGGAATTCCAGTAACATGTCCTCTGAACGAAATAAAAAATTTTAAAAAGACAATGAGGCAAGAAAACACTGTAAGGTAATAAAATCATAATTAAATAATGTTTGAAAGACTATCTATTGGACTTAACGAGTAGAATATTATTTTAACTAAAAAGCGCATCAGTCATGCTGAAGAGACGTTGCCCTTTGTTATATATGTATTGATTGAAAGCTCCTTAGAATCTCAATGTGCAGTTGTATGAGAATGAAAAGTATTCCAGGTCTCCAGAAGATTTAGGGGTACAATGCCTCGTAAATGTTCCATATAAATTCCACAACAACCTTAGGGCCGTTTGCAAGAGTTGGAACGCCTTGCTGAGTACTCCCAGTTTCTATCAAGAGCGACAACAGCATAATGAGTGTGACGAGGGAATAGCTTCTCTTTACCCATCCAGAGGAAATTTGGAAGTAATTATTTACCACCCGCATGGGAACTGGTGGGAAAAACTGCCTCCAATCCTTGAAGAATTTAAATTAGAATTGGAATTCTATTATGAGTGTGTTTGTGTATACGTGAGATCAAAACAGCGCCTGGTTATTTTTGGTCTCCTCAAAAAGCGCGAATTCAGAGGAAATGTTTTGATGTTTGATTTTTTATCTTGTCCACATCTACAACCTGGTTATTTTTGGTCTCCTCAAAAACTGCTAAAGGTCTTGTCCATATTGTCGGTGGTCTCCAGGACATCTCACCGAGCCAAATCAGTCCCCATCTACTCGAAGCTTATGTTTTCAATGTAGAGGAAAACAAATGGGACATTCTTCCTAGCATGAATCCTGATAGGCCTCAAAGTTACTGTACTGGTGACTTTGTTGATGACAAATTTTATATTGTCCCCAATCATGGACACAACCTTCATGTTTACGATCCTCACACACGACTATGGAAAACCTTATATACTGGGAATTACACTGAACATATTGTTAACTTCATATCTGCTTTTGGGAAATTGTATCGGTTGAGGCGGCGAGCGGAGTTTGTAATCGTGGAAGAATTCAATTTTGCCACCAACTCATTTACTACAATCGAAGAATATCCTGCTCATATTTCTGATATCTACTGTGCTGTACTGTGTCGTGATTGTATTTTTGTAACTGCTGCGGATTTCGAAAACAAGCATCTCCTGGAGACGGAAGAGGGAAAGAGATGGACTCGCATCGAAAACAAGCATTATGTGTATTATGTTTTCCGCCTTCCGTTTTAAATCCGTAAGGACTGCTGCTGTGCAAATTTGATATGTGTTGGTTAATTGGCTTAAGCTTAAGTAGTAAATTATTGGAGTTTTATAGCATCCCTGTATCACTTTGAAACATATTTATCATGTTTACAGATATTACTTTGAACTTTTTTTTTTAATGTCACTTTTGAAACATAATTTTTATATAACCTAAATCTGAAATATTTAAGTAATGTGGTTTTTTTGAAATAAAAAAATTTGTTGTACAGGTCATTGAAATAATATGTATAATACTCTCTTATTATGTTTTAGAAATTCAGTTTTTATGTTAATTTAATTCATTTTTATTTGAATTTTGAATATTTTTTTTCTAAATATGTAATGTTTGATATGCTTGTTTTTTCTTTATCTTAGTGTTTATGTAGATATTTTTAAAATAAACCATGTAAACATAAAATGATTTGTACCATAATATGCTTCCTTAATTTGTATTTGAAGTTTCAAGTAGTAATGTTTATTTTCTATTTGAAATTTGTAATATATAGTTATGGTATCTTAATGATTCAAATACAAGTTTATTTTGAAATTTTGATTTTGATTTTTTTGTTAATGTCAAACTAATTATGGTCAAAAATTGATTATGGAAAAAGTCTTTTGTGATGAGTAGAAATATA
Source organism: Cryptomeria japonica (assembly GCF_030272615.1). NCBI lineage: Eukaryota > Viridiplantae > Streptophyta > Pinopsida > Cupressales > Cupressaceae > Cryptomeria > Cryptomeria japonica. The sequence continues at coordinate 70,116 of NW_026729294.1, forward strand.
ATGCATATTCCAAAAATTAATATCTACATTGAAACAATATTAAATTCAAAATGACAATAATATTATCAAGAGCTCATTTTGGAATGTAATACAATGTGCCTTATATAAATCATTTCAAACATAACTTCTTGAACTACCAATATAGGGAGATATAACAAATTATTTCATACATAAAAAAGTAAGTCATTATGGTAACTTTATAAAGGTTAATTTTAACATTCCAACACCCCTCTTAAGGTTTATATTCCATAGACCTATTTATAAATATGTTGATTGGATCAAAAAATATATTATTCTTTATAAGGTTTTTGAAAAATAAATTCTAAATTGTAACTCCATAAATCTACCTCATAACCATGGTCAATCAACTAGATTGAATTCTTAAGTTCATGGATTATCAACTGCATCTAATCTTGAACCATAGATTCCATGATTTATTTCATAGTAATATATGAAAATATATGCATTCTTCAATTCTTTCAACATAAAAGAGGGAGAAAAACTTAACATATTCTTCTCATACAAATCATCATCTTTGATTGACAAGTTGATTAAGATGATCAAAATCCCTTAGCTTTTTATTCCACCAACCTCAATGTGACCCTATTACACTTTATTATTTTGATGTTTCATGTGATTCTTTGGTGTTCTCGACGAGTTTAGCTAATGTGGATCTCAAAGTCTAAGCATAAAGAAACATGAGAAAAAAATTCATTTAAAGGTGTTTGGCTTAACAAAAAAATGAGCACGTAGAGTATGATACTGTATAATAGTTGCTTTTATCTTGCCAATTTGGTGTATCACACATAGTAGAAAGTTGTAGGATAATCAAGTCCAAGGTATTAATAACGCAACTTCCAAGGTAGAGACCCAATATTTGGATATTCATTCATTTGCATAACAAGATATCATCTTGCAGTTTAGAAGTGAAGTTTGATGAGCTATAGAGATGTTATATTTAGAGTTTTAGGGCACAACTTTTTCCACAAAGAAAGTTAGAGATGATTGTGTATTGGATTGTGCCAATGCAGATAAAAGGGTCTCAAAAGACAGGTTTGAATGCTCTATATTCTGCCATATTGATCAACATGGTCATGCAATTTTGATGATATGCTCAGGATATCTAGGGTATGTTCCACTTAAATTCCAAATGGTGTGGTTTACCACAAGTTTAGTTTTTTAGATTACCCAAGTAACATAGTTTAACTAATATGCTTTATCTTGAGTTGTAAAAGTGATCAGGTACTTGTGCCAACATGTATCAATAAAATATTGAAAATGATGTAAAAGACTTGTTCAAAAAGGGTAAAGTTATATGTATCCTGATCTGTATAGTGATATTCATCTCCTTACAATATTGTAAATAGTTTTGTATTGACTTTTTGGGTAACTAATGACTAATGGAACAGTTGGACGATGTCTCCATGCTTGCACCATGGATATTTGTGTTCATGCTACTTTGAGAGTTTGCATTTAGAGGTGTTGGGGCCTAGTTGAATAATGTTTTGAACTAAATCATGTTATTTCTCATGGCTTATGAGCTTTGTCATTAACTAATATAATTATCTACATACTAATAACCTAGTTGATGTTTTCAATACTTGCAGAGATTATTGAAAATATGTAGATGTTGAAGGTAGTGAGCCAAAAGCAGTTAATGGTGCAAAGTACAAACATTATTTATTGATCAATGGAGTAAAGCCATAAATTATAGTCATTCCTTTATTCCAATATTATATTTTAACGAGTTGTAGCTTCCTTGGGTTGTAGCATTAGGGAGAACCTAAAAAAAGAAGAAGAATTGTCCTCTTCTATCACTCCTAATTATTCTTTTAACAATTTATTTGCATAAAAATTGCAATTCCAATGGGTGATCACTCCCCAGATTTTATGATTTCCAACACATGATGGACAATTTGATTTATACAATATACCTCATCTTCAAAAGTTGCAACTAGGAGACGTATTCCTTTCATTTGCAAGAAAGGACATGCTTCAACAATATATTGAATGTAAAAAATTAATTGATGAAGCCATAATGTTAGTGTAGAAGAGACTGTCTAAGGTAAATGTTGACTCATCCCAAGCTCCCAAAAAATAAATTAAGCTTCAATTTGATTCTTTCAAATCCCATTCATCTCATCTTGAGAAGCACATAGAGAAAAATTTATTGAATATGATAAACATCAAAATAATGGCTAATGCATCGAACAGATGTGCTAAAGCACATATTGCTTTGTAAGAGAATATAAAAAGTGTTAAACAATCATGTGGACTAATCAATATTTGTTAAAATGTGTAAGATAATATTTGTCCAAACTAGCTTATTCCAACAAGGAGCATAAAAAGATCATATAGACTCTATTGAGTCACAAATAATTCAAATGCCAGCATCTATGACCCAATAAATGATAAGGGTTTTGTTATACGAGCAGAAATAGAGAACTTGCACACTCAACTGATGTGGCTTATGCTTAAAAAATAAAAAATCAAAGGAGACATTGGCAAGCTCCGAGAAGTTGTGACGCTTTGGTTGGCTTCTTTAACTAATAGCCTATCTAATGGAAAAAAAAATATCAAAAGAAGAAGGTGCCCACTATTGTAGAAGATTCATAAGACGTATAGATTTAGTTTGAATATCAAAGTCACATCGTGTCCTTTTTAAAGGTGCACTAGGATACCACTCTTTCCTAATTGCGGGTAATTTACAAGAGCATTCTAGCTTTAAAGTAATATGAAGGATTTCTACAGATAGGAAATTTTTATCATTATATAGATATGCAAAGAATAAATATTAGTTGAGAAGTACCATTTTGTTGTCTATAGAGTAACTATGTAGATATTAATAGTATATTTGAAGAAATATTTTCTATATCAGTTTTGGGATAACCAAGGCCACCTCTTAGGATAGTAGATATTGGTTTAATAATGTCAAGGGAGCATATTTTTAGTGCAAATTGAGATGAAAATCCCTTACCCTTTTCCCTTCATTTCAAAGGGTGGGAAAAAATATTTTATGAACAGTATTGTCATGAATGATAAAGGGGGGGATTCTTACAGATATGATGTATGTTGTTATTAATGTCAACCAATTTTTGTCATTGATTTCAATGAATGAGAATAAAGGGAAAATGTCAGTAACACCATTTGACATAACTAAAGTAGAAACAAATGTAGTTATGGTATCCACATGTTATCTATATGGTGCTAGTCAGCCTTATGGTGGTGCAGAAGATTAGGTTTCAACTTTGTAATGATGGTATGGAAGACTAGGTTTCAACTTTGCAATGATGGGGAAAATGTGAATTTCCTTTGGAATTTCTTTTGATTTTCCAAGATTAAGGAAAATGAATTGGATTAAAGAATACCTAGAGGATGACGGTGTTGTCTTGTTTTCTCCAAAAGAGATAATTAATGCTTGGGTGGCAGAGCTAGAAGAAATCATAGAGGAGCTTGGTCTAGAGCCTCAAGAGGAGTCTGTTTTCTTCCCCAATGTCCCCCTTCTTTGGTTTTCTCATGAAGAAGTCTTTTAAAGTGGAAAAATCATCTTAGCTACAAATTTGGCTCTTTCTCCCTCTGGTTTGGGCCATGAATCTGTTGCCCCTTCTTCCCAGCCTCTACAATTTTTAAGATATGTTTTTGTTTTAGGCTTTCAATAGTTTTTCTACTCATTCATTTGGGAACTTTAAATATTGTCTTTCAATATTACCGCCTAGGTGACAAGTGGCACAATTTAATGCTTCTGACCACAAATATAGGAAGCTAATTTAAATGGGTCCCACAAAGTAATATGAAAACATAGAAAGTTAACACTTAGGAAATGAATAATAAAATAATCAAGGATATATCAATGTTGACACTCTAAGGTTGAGAAACCTTAATCCCAACAATTCCTTTCTACTAGGCAAAAGGGATAGGAAGTTGAGGATCCCTTCAGGAAAAAAGGCACTTCAAATCTTCAAGCTTCAACACCAATTGCACAATCACCAGTTTTGTCCTTGTTCATGCCTTCCTTTGAAACTCCTCCACCATTTGAAACACCATGTCCATCCCCCATCCTTCTTATTGCTCTTTAAAATATATAATAAATTAATACTCATCATTTAAATTAAATATATATAGGCCTATTTTTCCGGTTTATTTATTATAAATACAAATTTGAGTAAAATATTAAAGCACACATTTAGTGGGCTTTTGCAAAGGCTAAGATTTCTTTACTCATACTAATGATGGTATTTGGGTCATCATTTATGAATATATTAAAAAATTACACTCAAATTGACTATGATGAGTAAGGGAAAATAATTACAACCAACACAATATCTCCCATATATCCATCATCTAGGAATAACTCCAACCTAAAAAATCAAATGGAAAGATACCCTGGTCCTTCCTTCTTAGTAGCACATCAAGTGTACTTGTGCATGCACATAATAGCCAAAGAACATATGATTCTCATACAAGGTTCAACATCATAAAAATAGAGAGCACCAAGCACAAAATCTACATAATGCATAAAAAATAGTAGCATTATAAAGATAGCATAATAATACTGTAATTCTCATAAAATGTGCCGAATACTAGAGCAAATACAAAAGGAATGGTAATAAAAATAATCCTTAATTAAAATATACAAGTATCGATATACAAATCAAGTCCAAAATATAGTCAAAAGAGCATAAGTGTGAGATGCATTACATTATGTATGTAGGACACAATTGTAGTTATTATTTTTCCTTTCAAACACAACAATCCTATCTGGAAATCTACACTTCTATCTTCAAAACATGTGACCTTGGGCATATGTTCACAGCCAGCCTTAAACCACATACACTAAGAAACATATTAAGCCTAGAGAATGTTAGTCAACTCTTAGTGTTTAACAATTTTAAGCCTAGAAGTCGAAGCTTAGTGTGTGTGATTTAAGTCATCTATATGTGCACCTATTGCTATTTCAAGTAAGCAAAAATTTGCAAGTACTAAGGAGTATTGTGACACCTCTAAGCTAGGATATGAAAGTTTATTAACATGCTCCTTTTACCTTGGATATGCCTACTGATAATATTAACAATGACAAAGAGAATAAGTGAGGAAGGTAGTGGATTCCTATGTATATCTTATAGATTATGGTGTATTTTGTTTGTTTGACTTTTTTTTCTTTTTTGATGTTAGTCAATGTGCATTACACCTCAAAGTGTATGTTAAAATGCATAAAGGTGACAATTGATGTTTATTATTAAGATGAATGGATCTTTTCATGAGATGTGGTATTAGATGCTTGATGCACTTACAAAAAGGAAAGGAGAGTGTATAATTTGAAAGTATCCAAATCATTTTAATATAATGAGATTTTTAATGTGCAAATGTCTACAAAGATATATTTAGACACACAACATTAAATACATAAAATCAAAATTTTGATGCTAACTAATAAGGAATTAGACCCTACAATTAGTGACCATGTAAAATAGAAATTTAAAATTTGTAATTAAAACTCAATATCAACTATGATATTATAATCATAAAAGTCGAAAACAAACAAGCTACAGATGGAGTGCAGACTGAGGGGAGGAAGAAGCGCAATTAGGGTCTCTACAGATGGGGATGCTAATAGCGATGAAGATGACCCTAACTCGAATGAAAGGATGGAGGTCTTTGTTGGTTCCACATCCTTATTTCAATTGGTGGGTTGGATCATTTTTGACATGGCTTGGCGTTTTTGGGTTGCGTAGGAGTGTCTGTGGGGTGCTGGTTTCTTCCTATACTATTTTCCTTTGTGGTCTACTCTTTGTGACCTGGTCATGGAGGATCTCTTTGTATGCCTTGCGGCCTAGTGCTCTAGTGGATAGTGTGAGTAATGTTGTAGTTTATTGTGTGGGTGTTGCTCTAGGCTCATTCCTTTGGTTTGGCAAGTATGTTTGGCGCCCCTATTTTGGATCATGGGTCTTTCTGTTGGCTACTCTTTGTTGCTTCTCATTTGGGCCTCAGATTTTCTTGGGTGTGCTAGACGATAGAGAACATAGAAGGCTTTGGTTCTCCACCTTCTCAAATTTTATTGGTCTGGCCTTTGATTTCTATCCTAGGTACTCTCTCTATTTTCCTTCTCATGGGTTGTCTGCAACTTTGTCTATTGAGGTGATTCTATCTCCTATAGAGGTGGAGATGTGTTTTTCTTGTTTACCTATGACTAGATGCAGGAAGTTGTATTGGGTGGCTATTATTATTCGAAGGTGGAGCTTTCTTCCCATACTAATAGGGGAGTTGTTGAGGATTTGGCAGTTCCCGCTTATCCTCTGCTTTCTTGCATATTGTTGGAGGGCTTTTTGGTTTTATTCTGTCATGGTTGTGGGAGCCATGTAAAAACCCAGTTCTTTTTATTTGGGGAGCCTGTTAAAACCCCTTGTGGTGGTTAATATTGGTTTTTTGATCCTTGTGAGAACCCCTTATTCTCTTGTTTCATAAGAAGGTTAAGGGAGCCTTGTTAAAACCCTTATTTATTCTAATGTTAGGGTCTGTTCTTTCATGTTTGTGTCCTTTGACTCCTAGGTCTCTTTTTGATGAGGGTTTTTTTGTCCCTCTCTTTCTTGGTTCCATGGCTTTGTTCATTATGCTCTATTTTCAGCATCTTGGGGTTACTCTAGTTATTCCTATTGAGGTGGTCTTATCTTTTATGGAGGGAGAGATGGATGTGGCTGGAGGTGACTTGTATCCTATTGAGGTGGAGTCAGATTCTTCTAGATATGCCTAGAAGTGTTGTTGGGGGACCGAAGAAGCTCATTTGTTTGGCAACAAGTGTGCTATTGATAACATTTTTTCTTTCTTCTCCCATTTATTTCCTTTGGAGGTGGAGTTAGTGAATAACATGCTACCCATAGCGGGGTACACTCTCAAGGATAAGGTTGTAGGAGTCTAGATAAAACCCATGATATTGGCTAAGGGAGCCTTCTTTCCTATGTTCATGCTTGTTTAAATCTTTTTTGGTAGTTTTGACCCTCTTATGTTGCCACCAGTTCTGTGACGCTTATTCTGTATTGTTTAACCGTGGCTGGTCTACTATTTATCTATGTTGTATCTTTCTGCATTGTTCCTTTGTGGGTTTCGGATCCATGAAAAATCTGAGGGTTTCAGGTTCCTTTAAAACTTGTTGTAAGAGGTTTTGGGTCCCCTCAAAACCTATTTTTTATTAATCAAAACTATCATGTTATGATCATATGCCTAAGATTTCATTAAATATAAATATATGATATCAGAAATGAGACAAATAAGTATTTGAATAGGGCAAAAATAAAGTTTTAGTGATGAATCTTGGACACGATGATACATATACTATTTTGTCCAAGACATATACTATTATTATAAATAGACTCAACCCAAATTTAAATGAAAAAACAGATTAAATAAGTCTTGCGTCAATAAGTACATCCAAATAATTACATCATATGCTAGATTTGCATATCTAAGACATCGATTCAAAGTGACATTAAAGTAAAATAATGAAGTGTTAAAAAAATATACATTTGTAACTCCTCCCGCAAGTAATAGTGTAAAACCTTTCCCTAATTTCGAAATTCGTTGCATCCTCAGCATATATCTAAGGCTCAAGGTCCTAAATGCCAAAGCCCGTATAAACCGCAGCTAAAAGTCAGGTATAAATTTTTTTTACTATTCATTTTAGTGCAGTGGGTTTTGATGGGCGAATGCATTTCAATGTGAGAATCCAGCGTAGATCCTATGTGCCTCTCCCATGTGGCATTTGATCTCCTTTCCCTTGAATGTCCTACTTCATGAGGAGGTCCAGACACCTTATGGAGAAATATGGAGATAAGTTTCTTAAATTTCAGGTAGATGCGGCACTGCTTGTGTTCCATGCATTCTCTAGCTCAACCATCTTTCTTAGGGTTCTTGAGCAAGCCTAGGAGGCGCAATTGGGTGGATTGATGAGGTTGCTAGGTAGGCTTACTGTTTACAACGCACAATTACAGGTATGATAATTTTATGGGTTTGTAAAGCTCAATTGGCTAGTTTACTTTTTTTAAATATTAGATAATTTAAATAAGAACAGTGCGTCAACTATGCTGGATAGACGCTGCGATTCAGTACGTATATAATTGATTGATGGCTCCTCAAAATCTTAACGCACAGGTCTATGAGAATAAGTATTATTCTAGGTCTCCTAGAGGATTTGGGACTGCAATGTCTCGTTAAGGTTCCATACGAATTCCACAACCACCTTAGGGCTGTTTGTAAGAGCTGGAACGCTGTACTGAGTAGTCCCCACTTCTATAAAGAGCGACAGCGCCATAATGAGTGCGAGGAGGGAATAGCTTATTTTCACCGAGGAGAAAGACCAACTGTTTGAGATGGGATTATTTACTACCCGCATGCAAAGTGGTGGGAAAGACTACCCCGAAACCCCGAAGAGTTTAATTTAGATTGGAGAGTCCCTTGTTTTAATGAGTGTAACTGTGTATATGCTAGATCAAAACAACAGCTGGTTGTTATGTGGTTTTTCAACTAGTACAATAACAGAGCGGCTGTTGTGATGTTTGATTTTTTATCTCGCACATGGCGGCTCAGCCGCAAAATGCCTTTGCGTCTTTGGAACCGTGGAAGTGCAGTATCTGAAGGTCTTATCTATATTGCAGGTCGTAGCCACAAGGTCGTATGGAATGGCATCATTCCCGAGTTACTCCAACCTTATGTTTACAACGAAGAGGAAAACAAGTGGGACATTCTACCTCCCATGAACGCGGACTGGCATTATAATTACTGTAATTCTCAGTTTGTTGACGACAAGTTTTATCTAGTCTCCAATCATGGGTGCAGCGTACATATTTACCATCCTTGCTCACGACTGTGGAAAACTATAAACACACACAATAACCGCCCAATACGATACCGATACAAAAGCCTTGTATCTGCTTTTGGGAGGTTGTATTGTTTTGGGTGTAGTATTTCTCAGGAGGTTGTAATCGTGAGAGAATTCGATTTTGCCAACAACTCATTTACTACAGTCGGACAATATCCTGCCGCAATTTAATTAATTGAATGTGCCGTACTATACCATGATTATATTATTGTAATTGCCATGGAGTCCATTAACTTGCAAGATGTTTATTATCTTTTTAATCCACTCGAGACAGAAGAAGAAAAAAGATGGACTCAAATCGAGATACCGGCAGAGTTGCCATCAGCTACTGCTGTGCAAATTTGATATGACATGTAGTTGAATGGTAGTTTAGATAGTTAAAAAGAGGATTTTCAAGTGTCTATCTATCATTTCGAAATACATTAACCCGCTTCTTTAAATATCTGTTCCAAAAACTGTTCTAATAAAAATTCAAACTGTATTTTTCTAAATGAGAACATTATCCGATATCAAAGTCCATCTGCATTGCTGCTCGCCTACGAGCTTTGAAAGTGTATCTGAATTGTTCGTATTTTATTATACTTTAGAGGATTTGGCTTAAGTGGAAAAAATTCTCATATGAACAGAATTTTTAGACAACAATGTCCAAACTTTAAATATAGGTTCAAATTAGTTTTGATATCTTTTAGAGAAGTTACATGTGTCTATATAATTTATTCTTGATTTTATAATTATAAGTAGATAGTAAACTGCATTTTCTATATAGTCTATTTTACCATATCTATCTTCTTTCTATTGAAATCACACATCATAGCAATGATCAAACCTCAATCAAGCATTGAACATAACTTCACTTTTTTGGAGTCATTAATTACTTCATTCTATTGAAGCATTGTATGGATGTAATTATTATTTTTTTTTAAATAATAATTGACTTTTGTGTTGCTAAAACCATTATTCCTAACAATTTAAAAGTATTTTTTAAAGGAAACATCAGCCAATTCACTTTAAATCTATAATTTATTTGAAAGATTCATCAACCTATTACCCATAAAAAAATAGACATATTGAATTAACAATTGGAAGGATCATAAAGAGAATTAACAGAAATTAAAAAAGACAATGGTATTAACATCTAAGAAAAGATTTATGGCTAGATATAATTAAGTCTAAATATGCTTTAAAGATCTTTAATAATGCTTTTGTTAATGATAAAAAGCTGAGATTGCCTAGTTCTATAGAGATATCACTGGCTATATTGTTGATCAAAAGAAAATTTGAATTATATTATTTTTTTTACATTAGTTTGTCTATATGTTAGTATTTCGAGTCCCGAGCAGAAAGTTAGGATAAAATTTGATATAGCTTTTTTGAAAATTTCGTAGTTTTTAGATTTTATTATGTAATGAACAAATGTGACTGTTGGATTTCGATTCTCAAGAGGTTTTTTGTGATTCTTGGAATCTCATAAACTTCTATATGTTGGGTTTTCGAATGAAATAGATGACTTTTTGGCTTGCTTCAATTCTATGATTTCTGATTCTTGTAACAGAATTTACAATACAGCAGGTTCTCATTCAGGGGTTGTCATCCGAATCCATAATTCAGATCAATTGTCTTTACCAGATTTGCTTCATTAGTGGCAATTTATCTATCCAGTGCTTTGTGGTTCTTCCACAAAGTGAATGAGCTGCTTCTTCAAATTGAGCGTGATTTATTCAGTCTTAGCAATTCATCATATCTTTTAGATCGGGCATTATCTTTTAAGGTCCAGATCGAACATTGAATCTACCCAGCATTATTGAGGCCAAGTTTGAATTTTTAAGGTGTTAATAATTCTTCTATTTGCTGCATTGATAATCACTTTCTATTAGTGATCGGTCCTTGTTCATATTCGCGGTCAGTGGCAGTTTGGAAGTGGTGGTAATTTGTTTGCTGGCCCATGCACCCTAGGTACCAAATCCAAACCGGCCAAAGATGCTTGTTTTGAGGCATTCTTCATATTGGATGGCATGCTTGTTACTGCAACTTACTATTTCATAGGAGGGCAGGTTTTTTATTGACTCTACAGTCTACCACTTGTTTTGGCCTTCACATATTGCTTAGAGCGACATTTCTCTGAGTTTTGTCATGCCTATGTCTACAATTTGATTGACCGTTATTATCGCTCTCAAGTGATATTATAATTTTTTATGCAAATATTTATGCATGTTTTGATCATACACTCTAGAGCTTAGTTTTACATTTGTTTGTGTGAGATAATTTTACTTTTCAAAAAGCTTATTGCTCACTCCTTACATGTGAGCTCTCATAGTGACTGGCATGCACCCTCGCAAGGTGTGCTGAATTAGTGCACCCATTGGTCCTTTTACCTCACCCTGTGTCGAGGATGCGTGTATATATATATATAAAATATGCTAATATAAGAATAATAAAAAAATTGTATTACAATAATATGTTAATAAAAAGAAAATAAAATAATTAAATATTATATAATAATATAATAATTAAAATATAACAATATAACAACACAACATTCAAAAAGAAAATAAAATAATTAAATATTATATAATAATATAATAATTAAAATATAACAATATAACAACACAACATTCAAGTGTAATTTTAAATTTAAACTTTAAATCTAACCCTATCTAACTTAAAATATAACCCTATCTCTAATTAAACTTCAAGGTAATCCTAAATTAAAGATTTAACCAAAACCTATCTTAATGGCAACTCTATATGTAACCTTAACTTAACTCTATTCTTAATTCTAATTGAATTGTAAACTTAATTCATATTATATAATTATTATATTGTTATTATATTTATATAATTATGTCTTATTATATTGTTATTACATTTATATACTAATGTATTATTATATTGATAAAATCTAAATATATTATTTTTCTTATTAATAAATATAATGATATATATAGTTAAAATATATTTTAAAGAAACAATATTTAAATAATAATATATATGTTTTTCAAAGATATTTATGGACGTTCTTTATATAGATTTCTTAAATATATGTATACTAGTGGAGTACTTTTGTTGTTGCTAGGTGTGTCAAATTGCTAACCTATCCTCAACCATCATTTGGCCTGGCCAATTTTTTTTCAAGTCAAGTTTTTCACTTGATTTTATTATCTTGGGATTTTTTCATTTTCTTGTGATTGGACTATCTTTGTATTTTTTTTTTAATAATCATAATTGTTAAAATGGGTTTTTCATTTATTGTAGAGGGGGAATTATTGTTGTTTCCTCATAACCCTCTTGCCATTCGGACTTCGCTCTTCACTCTTTTGTTGTTGTCATGGTTCACGAATTTGCCAAATTTTTTCAAGTCAGGTTTCTCACTTGATTTTATTATCTTAAGAGTTTTTTATTTTCATGTGATGGGATTATCTTTGTATTTTTTTATTAACCATAATTGTTAAAATGGGCTTTTCAGTTATTCTACAGAGGGGGAATTATTGATGTTTCCTCATAATCCTCTTACTGATTCTAATTTGTTTCTTCACTCTTTAGAGTTGATAAGTCATAGTTTTGATTCTTTTGAGGTTTTTGTAAACATGATGAGGTTGTAGATGCTTCAAAGCTTTTTAATTCCTCATCAAAGGTAGTTGATTCACCTTCACTAGAGACTTCCATGATTCCCAATTTATAGGATTTCCATTCTTTTCTTGATTGAGATTATTAATTCCCAAATATGGCTTCTTTGCTTGTGGAATCTCACATTTTAAATTTGGAGGACACTTTTGAGGGTTTGTGTTTCCTATTTTATGATAGCCATGATACAATTATTGTCACATTTGGATTTTGCTTCCTAATTCCTATCTAGAATGGGAAGTGTTCCTGCATTTGTACTTGTTTTATCTTCTTCCAAAGGGGAGCAATATTGTTTGTAGGCATTGGACTATGTTTTGTCTTCAAGCACTTATCATTCTTACAGGGCATTGTTCACTATGGGGGGCTATGTTGTCTCCTTTCTTCCTTCCTATGAGGGGATACTTGATTGTATATACATGAAGTATGTTGATCTTCGGGGATGTGATTGGGTCTTTCATCCATAGGTCTAATAGTTCAAATATTCCTGCATGTTGAAAGGAAAAATCTCTAGGTTCTAGACAGTAGTTGTTCAAATCATATGGCTGGAGATAAGAAGAAATTCACTAAGTTTGAGGATTGGAATGGAGACTCAGTGAGATTTGGAGATAATTATTTCATTAAGATAAAAGGTAAGGGTACGTTGAACATAGATGGTAAACTAAAAGCTCACAATGTGTATTATATGGAAGGATTAAAACATAACCTATTAAGTGTCAGCCAAATGTGTGATAGAGGATATAACTTTACTTTTGACTCAAAAGGCTGTGAAATCCGAAAAGAGAGAAATTGCCATTTAGTTGTAGAGGGAAGAAGAATAGATGAAAATGTATATAATTTGAAGGAATGCTTTGAATCTCAGTGCATGATGGGTCAATTTTATGAAGGTTGGTTGTGGCATAGAAGGCTAGGACACATTAATTTTGACAACTTGGTTAAGGTGAGAATGAAAGGATATGTAAGGCACATTCCTCGGATTATCAAGCCAACAAATACCATATGTGATTAATGAAAAAGAGGAAAGAAAACTAAAGTAAGCTTCAAGACCAAGGAGTACTCTACTACTAGGCCTTTGGAACTTGTACATACCAAATTATATCATCCAACCAAAACAAGAGCACTCAATGGTGAGAAATATTTTATGCCGCTCATTGAATATTTCTCAAGGATGACACGGGTCACCTTTCTTCAAGACAAGTCACAAGAATTTGAAATATTTGAAATCTTTAGGAAGATGGTTGAAAATGAAACTGGATATAAACTGTGGTGTTTGAGATTAAACCAAGGAGGAGAGTTCATATCAAATGAATTTGAATATTATTGTGAAAGGCATAGAATTAAGAGACAAAATTTATCTCCTAAAACACCAGAACAAAATGGTGTTGTAGAAATAAAAAATGAGACACTTAAGGAGATGGGCAAGAACTATGTTGAATGAATAAAATCTGCCTAATGTATATTGAAAGGAAGTAGTCCACATAGTAGTATATACCTTAAACAGGGTTCAGTTAAGGGTGAACAATAAGATGACTCCATATGAGCTATGGTATGACAAGAAACCCTCAATCAAATACTTCAAAGCATTTGGTAGTAAATATTTTATCAAAAGAGATGACGATGGTCTAGGTAGCTTTGAATCAAGATGTGATGAAGGAATCTTCTTGGGGTGCTTGACTCATAGCAAGACCTATAAGTATTTCAACTAAAGGCTAAAGAGAGTAGTTGAAAGTGTATATGTGAAAGTGGATGAGGATTTGCATAAAGGAAAGAAAAACACAGCAAATCAAATTGAAGAACCTTATGTTGAAAATGAAGAGCAATATGAAAGTGAAGAAGTACCAAACAAGGTTCTAAATAAATATGTTCAAAAGAACCATCCTAAGGATAAGATTATTGGCAACATGAATGAGGGTGTGCAAACTAGAAGAAGACATGCAAGAAATAATGAACAAGTGAATTTACGCCTTATGACTGAAATGGAGACAAGAAATTATAGTGAGGCCAGCAAGTCTGAAAAGTGGATGAAAGCAATGGAGGAAGAGTTACATCAGAATGAGAAGAACAAAAAATGGGAATTAGTTCCAAGACTAGTTGATAAAAATTTTATTGGAACTAAATGGGTCTATATTAACAAAATGAGTAAGAAGGCAAGATCATAAGGAACAAAGAAAAACTTGTATGCAAGGGATACTCTCAAGTTGATGGGATGGACTTTGAGGAGACATTTGCACCATTGCAAGACTTGAAGAAATTATAGTTTTATGGCATTTTCAGCATACAAGGGATATAAAGTATATCAAATGGATATCAAATCTCATTTCTTAAATGGAAATCTTGAAGAAGAGGTATACATAGAGCAACCTGAAGGATTTTAGCTACATAAAGATGCGAACTTTCTATGGTCTAAAGAAGGAACCTAGAGCATGGTATTCTAGGTTGGATAAGTACTTACATCAGAAAGGATTTAAGAAGGGGTGTGTTGATAGAAATTTGTACATCAAATCAAATGGCAATCTTATGATCATAGTGGTTTTTTTATGTTGATGGCATTATCTTTGCAGGTAACAAGGATGCCCTATGTAAGGAATTTGTTGATCAAATGCAGTCTGAATTTGAAATGTCTTTGCTTGGTGAAATGTCATATTTTTTTGGTTTGCATATTTATTAGTAGGTAAAGGTATATTTATACCACAAACCAAGTATGCCAAAGATATGTTAAAGAAATTTTAAATGGAGAACAACAAGCTAGTTAGTACCCCCCATGATGAGAGGATGATAACTTAGCAAGGATGATGAGTCACCTAATATGGATCCAACTTTATATAGATTAATGGTTGGTATTTTGTTATATCTAACAACATCAAGGCCGGATATAGTTCAAGAAGTATGCATGGTTGCAAGATTCTAAGAATCTCCTAAGAAATCACATGTCAATGCAGTAAGGAGAATATTTAAGTATCTGAAAGGAACACTTAATTATGGCTTATGCTATCCAAAGAAATGAGATTTTGCCTTACAAGCCTATACAGATGTTGATTGGGAAAGATGTGTAGATGACAAGAAGAGCACCAGTGCTAGAGCTTTCTTCCTTGGAGACATGTTAGTATCATGGCACAACAAGAAGCAAGAATCCATTTCATTATCAATAGTTGAAGTGGAGTATATTGCAACTGCCATATGTTGCTCCCAAGTATTATGGATGAAGTAAACACTAAAGGATATTAAGGTAGAATTTTTAGACCCTATTGCTATTATGTGTGATAATTCTAGCTCCATAAATATCTCAAAGAACCCTATCATGCATTGTAGGACAAATAACATAGCAATCAAGTATCATTTTCTTAAGGAAAAAGGTTGCAGAGAAAGAAGTCAAGGTAGAATATGTAAGCACTACTGAGCAAGTACTTGGCATCTTCACTAAGCCTTTTCCAAAGGACTCATTTGAATATCTGAGACTCAAATTGGGCATTGTCCCACCTTCATTTATCACTTAAGAATTTTATCAGGATTATGGTTTAGGGGGAGCATACTATTTTATTATCTTCATCCTTGAACCTCATGCTTGTTCTCAAGGGGAGATCTAAACTTTGTTTAAGCAGTATTGGCACTATGTTTTATATTGTAATAATGTTTCATCTTGCTTAGCTCTACAATGTCACAGGTTGAGTATGCATGTATCAAGCAGAATATTAGTCTATTTGCTTCTCTGATGGAGTAAAATTGATATGTTATCACAAGGGGAGAAGTGATGTGTTTCAGTTACATAATGCAAAATTAGCATAGGTTGAGAATTTTCTATAGCAGTATGAGAGACTATGTGTAGGTTGAACATCTCCAGTAGAAGAATATAGTCTAAGAGGGAGTTATTTGGTATCATGTGCTAAATGGAAGTCACTTTGCATATCAGATGAATTAATTACAGGGAGGAAGATCCTTTGCCATTTTTGTCAAAGACAGGGAAGGATTCTGAATATTGACATCAATGCCAAAGGGGGAGATTGTTGGCATAATGTTGTCATTCATGTCAACTAGGTTAAGTTGTAGGTTGCACTTCCAAATGGTAGAAAGATTAAAAGCATAAATAATGGACTGCACAAGTGAAATTATATGTTGCAAAGATGAAAATGGTGTGGCATCATTATTTTGAACTGGCCTCATGTCATGTTTGGTCCATCGAATTTGATATATTCTTGTTGCGGTTGAAAAATGTGGAAAATCCATGTGGTTACACTTTTTTTGGTGAGATAGTGTTTTTGTCTCATCAACATGTTCCTTTGTCAATGAGACATGGTCCATTAGTAAGAGAGTTCTTCTCTCTTATTGGCCCTTATAATTTATGCCGACAATCTTCCCTATTTCTGTGTGACCAAAATCTGGTCCTAGCAACATGGTTTTCTCTTTGGTGAGACCTTGCTTTTCGACAAGATTCACTTCATTCTTTGGCAGCCTTTAGTGTCTTGGAGATATACTCTCCCTTTGGTGAGGCCTTAGCTGGGCCCACCTTGCCCAAAGGTTTACAAGTATCCACGTGTCAATAGTGGTCTGGTGTGCTCAGGAGGTGTTGTGTCAAGTGGGCTGCCAGTCATCCTTTGTGCTCTGCAGATATTCAGATGGTGACCGATCATTGGTCCACTTGGTCCACCTTGGCAGTGATGTGTTCTTGTGGGGCCCGTCGGTATTTTGGTGTAAGGAGGTATTTTATTGTTTTGCAATCAAACTTCTGGTTGACGTTTGGCCCCTTACGGAACAACGAAAAGATGTCTTGACTACATGTGGGACCTGTTCTTTTATGCACTCAAAGGTTTTCCCCATTTCATGACTAAATGGTTCAAAAGGTGATTATAGTTTGCAAAACTATGAAAAGAGAAATCGGACCATGGAGTGAACAAAAGATATTGTGATGATGGTTCAATGGTGGTTTTCGCCATTTCTCGACAGTGACTACCAAAGATAGTAAACTGCTTGTGAAACAAAGATGAAAGCTAAGTGTTTTCACTGGGTCACAAGTCAAACCTTCTAGTTGACCCGACCTATTATGGAACTACAAAAGGCTTAAGGATTTTGCTATTTCATGGAAATGACTGCTAGAATGATTGAGCTGCCAAAGATTTAGTGAAAGTTTATAGGTCAATATGACCTTTAAATCTATTAGCGATAAAAACCTACTTGTGGGTTTTGACCAAATTTGAATATTTTAACAACGTGTTTGCATGTCAATAAGAAAAATGATCCACGAAGTAGGTGACCAAGTTTGACCAGATAATTTGGATGACAAATATGAAGACAAATGATCATTCAGGTGTTCAAAAGGCAATTCATATATATAGAATTTGGTGTTCATGATGCGCTTAAATGAAGTGGTTGTCAATATAATCAAATGAGGTTGATAAAGGATGGAGAATGCATTAATGGCATCTATCTTTAAAAACTACAAAAAGGGAAATGCAACCATGGAGTGAATAAAAGATGTTGTGATGAGGGTTAAATGGCGGTTTTTGCCATTTCTTGACAGTGACCGCCAAAGATAGTAAACTGCTCATGAAATGGAGATGAAAGCTAAGTATTTTCACTGGGTCACAAATCAAACCTTCTAGTTGACCCAACCCATTGTGGAACTACAAAAGGCTTAAGGCTTTCACAATTTCATGGAGATGACTGCTAGAATGATTTAGCTACCAAAAATTTAGTGAAGGGTTTTAGGTCAATATGACCTTTAAATCTCTTAGCGATAAAAACCTACTTGTGGGTTTTGACCAGATGTGAATATTTTAACAGCACGTCTGAATTTCGATAAGCAAAATGATCCACAAAGTAGTTGACCAAGTTTGACCATATGATTTGGATGACAAATATGAAGACATGTGATCATTCAGGTGTTCAAAAGGCAATTCAAATATGCAGAATTCGGTGTTCATGATGCGCTTAAATGAAGTGGTTGTCAATCTAATCAAACAAGGTTGATAAAGGATGGAGAATGCATTAGTGGCATCTATGTTGCAAATTAGTGTGTTCCTTGATATGATTGATAGAGAGAATATCGGATCTTATGGGCAAATGAAAATTACTAATTTTAGCAATCTTAGTACAGAGAATGATCAAGAGACAGGGAGGATGCATTTAATATGGGTGGCTAATCTGTGAACACTTTTAGGATAGAGAATAAAATCTTCAGCAGTAAAGATCTCCAAGATGAAAAAAATGAATAAAATATTTGAATTCTACTTAGAGGGAAAAAAAAAAATTCTATTTGAAAAAGGAAGGAGTTGATGAGATTTGATAGGGGTAGTTAAGGTACGTTGGCTTAGATCAAGGTGCCTATCGAATCAAAAGGTAAGAAGAGAATTTAGAAAAGTGTTCATAGTTGGAGAGAAGATAAGAGTGATTTCAGTAGAGAAAGAGAGAGAGAGAGAATTTAGCAGAGCTGGAGAATTAAGAAGACCAAAAAGATAGAGATCAAAGATAGTAGAACAGAGCTAGAAAATATTAGAGTGATGATCAGAGAGAAAGTGTAGAGCCTAGAAGGCTAGGAAGAAAGTAACAAAGCAGTTGAGTGTGTATATCAATCAAATTTGTGTTACAAGAACTCACTTGCGACAAGGTATTTCATTATAATCATTTGTCTCTTTGAGTCATTGTAATTTTCTGAGTGGGTGCTCAAAGAAAGGGTAGGTGCTCAAAATTCAAGGGTTGGTGCCCCAAAATATATTGTAATCAAATTATCTTTTGTGAGTTTGGATTGGAGCAGTAGACTCCAACAACTATTCTGACTGAGGTTTTTCCCACATTAGGTTTTCCTCATAAATCCCTATGTTATGTGATCTATTTTTGTGTCTGTGTATTCTCTTAATCTATTTGTATTCTCATTTGTGTTTGCATACCTTAATTTGGAATTTTAGAATATCACTAATTCACCCCCCCAGTGATCACTTGTGTTCTTCATTATTTATGGTCAATCTTCTTTCTTTGTGTCTTGTTTTAGTTTATATTTGTTGGTGGGTTTTGGTTTTTTTATAATTTGTCGTATCCTAGTTTTTTGTAGTTTTATAAGTCTTTATGTAGGGTATTCTCACTCCTTGTGAGACCTCTTTTGTGTGTTGCATGGTTATTATGTGAGGGTTCGGTCCCCTTCCTGCTTTATCCAATCTAAACAATAAGTCATTATAATGACACATTTTAAAAATATGTAAAAGTTAAATTATACAACACGACATATGCATTCAAAATTTAATTAAATGGTTTTGAGAGCTTTTGAAACTCCTCTAATTGTATTAAAATTTTATAAAATAAAAAATAATGATCAATGGAAGAGAAATCAAAGACCTACCTCAAGTTTTTGCAAAAGTTAATATGTGCAACACTTCACACATGCTAAATGATCCCACTTAGATTCCAAACCTAATGATTTAAATACCACTATATTACCTTCACAATTTCTTGCCCAATCACCAAAACAAGAAAATCAAGAGGAAAGGGTTTTTGCACAACCAAATTTGTTCCCATGAATAAAAATTATGAAAAATTTGTTTCATTTTGACTATTTATCTCTTTCCAAAAATATTAATGAAAAGAACATAGATTATTTTTTGTTTCTTTTAATTATATTTAACTGTGATTTCACTGAAGTTATATGAAATATTTAAATATATAATAAGTTAATATCATGTTTTAAATTAAATCTATAAAAGCTTACTTTTCCAATTTAATCGATGGTAAACTTGAATTTAAGTAAAATATTAAATCATGCATTCACTAGGCTTTCACAATGGCTAGGTTTTTTAGAATTATACCAATGATGATATTTTGGTCATCATTGGTTAATATAATGGGAAATTATATTCGAATCAATTACCATGAGTAACAAAAAATACTTGCAACTAATGTAATATCTCCGTTATAACCATCATCTAGGAATAACTCATAATTGAAAATAAAGAGGAAGGATACCCTATACTTGCATGTTTAGTACTGCATCAAGTGTACATGTGCATGTACATAATAGTCAGAGCCCATACAATTCTCATATGAGATGCACCATCATAAAAATGGAGAGCACCAAGAATACATGTGCATAATTCATGGAAAATAACAAAATAATAAAGATAACATAAAAATACTATGATTGTCCCATAAAATACAGTGAATAGTAGTGTAAATACAAAAGGAATGGTAATATGAATAATTCTTAGTTAAAGTATACAAGTATCAATATACAAATCAAGTCCAAAATATAACAAACAAGGTATAACGCTAAGAGACATTACATTGTGTATGCAAGACACAATTCTAGCTATTAGTTTAACTTTGAAAAACAACAATCCTATTGGAAACCTACAATTCTAACTTTAAAACATGTGATCTTGGGCATATGTTTACCTAGTGAAATTTTCAAGAAGAATTTGGGTAAGGAGTATTGTGACACCTCTGAGCTAGGCTATGAAAGTGTATTGCCATGCTCTTTATACCTTGGACATGCCTTTTAACAATATTAACAATGATAAAGAGAATAAGTGGGGAAGGAAGTAGATTCTTATCTATATCTTATAGATTATGGTGGATTTTGTTGGTTTGATTCTTTATTTTTTTATTTGTGTCCATGTGAATTATATCTCAAACTTTATGTTAAAATGCATAAAGGTGACAGTGATGATGACTAGTAAGATAAATTGATCTTTTGATGACATGTGGTATTAGATGCTTGATGCACTTACAAAAAGGAGAGGAGAGAATTGGCAAGCCTGTTAGAAATGTGGAGATGATGGTTGTGGTTGTTATCAGCGAAAGAAGACATAAATTTCTTAAATTTCATGTAGATGACGACACTGCTTATGTTCTACTTGGGGTTCATAAGCTTCGGTTGGAGTTCTTTAACGCAATGGCACTTGAGCAAGCTGAAGAGGTGCAATTGGGTAGATTAATGAGGTTGCAGGGTAGGGTTATTGTTTACAACGCTTAATTGGAGGTATGGTATTTTTTGATGTGTTTTTAAAACCCAATTGTCTATTTTGCCTTGTCTTTAAAATTACATATCTTAAATAATATCAATGTCAACTTTTGATGTTACCTAAACTAAATTGGTTTGCCTGATCTATTCATGTTTGTAGGCAAAATAAATAAAAAATAGGATCACCAAAAAATGACTAGTAGCGGAAATTTATAGAAGTAGCAAATTGTATCCCATGATTTCATTTGGAGGAACAATGAATATATGTGTTGGAGATCAATTTTGAGAAAAGCATTGTGTCTATATTTAAAATTATATTTGATATTACCTACAATTTATAGAGACTTCAGCTAATTGGCTAGCCTAAGATTTGAAAGTTTTGTTAAAAAATTAGTCAGTTGACAAATATTCCCATTAAAAAATACAAACCTTCACTACTTGTCATAGAAATCGTCACTCTTAAATAATTTGAATCTTTGAAATGACCTTGAAGGATGTAATAAGTCACTACGTATTAATGAAATAATAGTTAATTAGAAACAAAATAAAATTGAATGACAAAAATTCCAAGTTCTTTGAGGGTTTGTCTGTAGGATCTGTCAATGTAACATATCTAATTATAGCCAATTTCTATTGTACTACTCTATTGTAATAAAATAATAATTAAATTATCTTTGAGCGCAATGACCATTACATTTAATAATTTGTTTGTTATTTTATTAAATTGTGCGTCAATCATGTTGGATACACTTTGCGTTTTAGAATGTATATAATTGATTGATCCAGGTGGATTTTCACCAAAAAAAAATTAAATGTTCTAGATGCTCTAAAAATGAGGCACCCATGTAATTTTTCCAGGTGTATTGGCGGATCTTGTTCCTGTTGTTAAAATTTGGTAGAAGAGAGATTCGAACTCATAACCTCTCCCTTCTATTTTTACTCTCCACCGCTAGGCTATGCGGATTTCTTTGAAACGTGAAAACGCAGCTTCTATTTAAAGAGTATCAAATGCCCTATGAAGAAATTATGAAAGGCTGACGGTTTGAACTGCCGACCCCTATCTCCCACATTTTTTTCTCCACTGTTGTGTCGGCGGCTACAATATTCCATTTTGTTTGAAGGTTGTGGTGATTCGAAAATAAAGGGGCCTTGAGATAGCCGAAATCCCCTCTATATCTTTATTTCCAAACAAACGTACCCGATCATAGTAAATATGAACCATGAAATGTAAGGCTCAAAATTATAAGAGCCACTAAATTAAAGGGTTCGGTTTATTTTTAAGATGATTATTTTAAAATTAGGGGGAATATCAAATATTACATGTTGTAAATTTGGGAGATATGGTATATTATAAAATATTATTGTTTTAACCCCATTTTAGCATGTAAAATGGTATAAAAGGGGGTAAGTTGTGAGTTAGAGGGGGTAGTGAATTGAGATTGGAGATAGAAGAGTATTGTGAGAGAAGTGTGAGAGAATTTTTGGAGAGCTTGTGATAGTGAATTGTTTGTCTCTGTGCATTGGGAGCTTGAAGTCAAGTTTGTTGTACTTGAGAGAGAAGAACATTTGTAATTCATTATCGTCCAAGGAGACGCGAGGAGACTTTGTAACAGTTGAAGACCTTGTAACCTCTTTCTGGAGCATAATCAAGGATCGGTCACTCCTTTGGAGATGGACTCGGAGACGTAGCCATTTGGTGAACTCCGTTATCAACTTGTGTTTTGTCCTCTCTTTCCTTTTTCTCTTCTATTCAATCTATCGCTATTTGATTATTATGTTTATTTAAGCAATTTGATTGTAATTTTAAGACCTTCATTTAATCGTTGTAAGAGTTAACATCTCACATGCAACAGTCATAGATCCTAACATCAGATCATTGATTGAGAGTTCTCACATGAGCAGAATGATACGAATGAAATTTCAATAATTGTTTTAAATATTTTAAGATATTATTTTTGTGGACAATAATGTTCAAACGTTACATATAGGTTCAAATTAGTTTGATATCTTTAAAAGCTGTTATATTTGAGTATATAATTTATTGTTGATTTTGTATAAGATGAAATCTTAATTTAGTAGTTATGATATATAATGCTTATTAGGATTTATTGAAGGCAAGTTGTTAAGTTATTGTTATAGTAAAGGTTCAAATTAGTTTGATATCTTTAAAAGCTATCATATTTGGGTATGCAATTTATTGTTGATTTTGTATAAGATGAAATCTTAATTTAGTAGTTCTGATATATAATGCTTATTAGGATTTATTGTAGGCGGGTTATTAAGTTATTGTTATAGTAAATTGTTTCTATTTGTGTAAGGAAATTATATTAAAAGATTATAATTTAAAATTTTATTAAAAATATTCTTAAAAAGTCAATTTAGATAATAAAATTATAATCTGTAATTTATTATTGTAATTAAAAAACAAACTTGATAAAATATCAAATTAAATTTTCATTTATAATTATAAATAGGTTTTTTGTATAGTCTATTGTAGCATATCTACCTTCTTTCTATTGAAATGGTAAATCATAACAATAATGAAACCTCAATCAAGCACTCACATAACTTCATTTCTTGGAGCCGCTAATTCTTTTATTAGACGAGTTGAGAATCTTCCATTAAAAGAATGTATGAATGTTATTATTATTATTTTTTAAATAATAATTAGCTTTTGTCTTCCTAAAACTATTATCACTAACAAGATATTTTTTGAAGTACACATCAGCCAATTCACTTTAAAATATATAATTTATTCCAAAGCCTCATCAACCTATTAAGCATTAGAAAATAGGCATTGAATTAACAAATAAGAATTTTATAAGGATCATAAAGAGAATTAATTGGAATAATAAAAAATAATGGTATTAATACCTAAGAAGAGCTTTGTGGCTAGCTAGAATTATGTGTAATTATGCCTTAGGGATTTACCAAACATTAATGATAAAGAGCTAAGATTGCCTAGTTCTATAGAGATACCAACTAATCAGAATGGGGACATATTTATGATCATCTAAGCTATTGTATTTAGAAGGGCAATTAAATGCTATACATTACTAGCTAAGTGAGAACTAGTATATCATCAATTGATGGTTTGACATGTGTGATATAATACATCACCTCAAGGTTTGCAAATAGATTCAATTGAAGTTGTAAATACAAAAATCTTGTATTTTTCTAATATATAGACATTTTGCATGTTGTACATAGTTCTCACTATTCTACATACATTTATATATAGTCTTGTATATTTCCATGACATCCATGTATCCATTCCTTAGAAATAAAATCAAAACTAATTGTAAATCTAGGTGAAATACATGTTGAAATGCATTTATAATAATTCCTTACCTTTTCTTATCTTGCATATAATATTTAGATGTCTAATTGCATTGAATTGTACTATTGATCATATGACACCAACTCATTAGACATATTAGCTACAAGATAGAAGGGTCTTGAAAAAAAATAAAATTAGATGATCTTCAAATTTGTTTTTAAAATTTTATTTTTGTTAATTATAATTATGGAAACCATAAGAATATGAAATGCATCTTCATTATTTATAATGCTGGTGTTAAGATACAATAGTATTAAAGTACAATATGTGTTTATTAGAGTAAATAATTAATTCTATTTAAGTACTTAAGTTTAACATAAATATCTTTTATTAGTTGTATTTATTATTTCACATGTACATTATTATTTGCGCCAACGTAATTGTCATTAATTGTCAATACCTACTACACATGACTGGGACACATGTCTTCTTATGTTCCCTCCATTCACTCTTGGCTTGCCTATATAAACAGGCCTGTATACATTGTAATATAATCAACCAATCAATATTTCTTCTCGCATCTAATTGTGTGGTTGGTTGTCTCCTAGTGTGATCCTGAAGGGTGAAGGCTGCAACTTCTAGTTTCCTAATTGTTTCTACATGGTATCAAAGCAACCTTGGTGAGACCAGTTAAGAAATCTGAGTTGCTAAGGTCTTGGCATCAATCTGTACCCTGGTTGATTGTTGAAGCACATCAATCCATGTGCATATCAATTCCAAGAAAGCATCAATTCGTGCATTCCTATTATAATATCCTCTCGGCGTTTGAATTTTGTATTAGAAAATTTTTATTTCACATCAGATAGATATCATTATTGGCTGGCTGTGCGTTTCATGGTGGGCTGAATCCATTGTATAGGTAGTTGCATATAGTGGTTAGTTGGTGTTCAGATCTCATTGGCATTTTCTTGCTTTATCTGGTAAGCATTTTATATAGTTTTTTTTGGCTTTTCTTGGTCTGTGTTGGGTCGTCCAGTTTCCTTCTCTCCCAAGCTTCACATCATTGGTGGAGCTGGGTTCATACCTCTCCATGACATTTGGTGTGAGAATTTTTTGGCTACCTCGTGCAGGTCTTATCTGCATTTAGGCAGTTGTATTTGAAGTTTGGCCATAATTTTTAGTGCATTCATCATGGGCTATATCGTCTTTCACAGATTTGCTTCACTAGTGGTGATTTATTTCTCCAGCGATCTGTGGTTCTTCCACAAAGTGATCGGACTGCTTTTTCAAATTGAGCGTGATTTATTCATTGTTAGCAGTGTATCACATCTTTTAGATCGGGCATTATCTTGTAAGATCCAGATCGGACAAAATTGCATATTCGCGGCATCATTGAGACCAACTTTGATTTTTGAAAGTGTTAATACTTCTTTTGTTTACTGCATTGATTCTTTGTGATTTTATCTATTGGCAAGAAATTTTTGTTAGTAATCGGTCATTGTTCACATTGGCCCGTGATTTGATCAGTGGCAGTTTTGAAGTTGTGGCAATAGTATTTGGTAAAGTCTTTAGAGATATTATTGAAAATGTAAATGATGACATTCTAGGGTCACTTATTCACTTTGAGTGTCCTCATTTTTTTTGGACTCACTTTCAGGAGTTATAAGGTGATCATGATACTTTGTTGTTTCTTGACAATCCTCTTTCTGATTTTTATGTGCTTCTTCATTCTTTAATGTTGATAACCCCATGTAGCTTATATTCTTTGGAGGTTTTGGAAAAAAATAGATAAGGTCGTAGATTATTTAGAGGTTCTTAATTCCTCATCAAAGGTAGTTGATCCACCTTCACTAGACACTTCCATCATTTCTAATTTGTGGGATTACCATTGTTCTCCTGATTGGGATTCCTATTTGCCATATTTTGGCTCTTTGCTTGTGGAGTCTCAAATTTTAAATTTGGAGGACACGATTCAAGGTTTATCTCTCCTATTTGATGATAGCCATGATGCAACTATTATCACATCATATTTATCATTAAAGCTTGTTCAAGATCATTTTTTAGTGGTTCGTTGCTTGTCACCATCTCCTATGATTGGGTATATAATTGAATGGTTTGTGGCATCTTCATTATTCAAGGGCATGGTGACACATGAGCAGATTTTAGAGACATCATCATCCTACATTTAAATTCCACTTCCTAATTCCTATCTAGAATAGGAAGCATTCCTACATTTTAATTTGGTTTATCTTCTTCCCAAGGGTAGAAATGTTGTTTGTATTCATTGAACTATGTTTTGTCTTCAAGCACTTATCGTTCTTGCAGGACATTCTTCATATGGTGGAGCTATGTCGTCTCCCTTCTTCCTTCCTATGGGTGGATATTTGATTGTATATACATGATGTATTTTGTCCTTGGAGCATGTGATTGAGTCCTCTATCTATGCATCTTGTTTTTTTTCTATCTTTTGGAGAGGATTTTTACCCCACGTGTTATTTTCTCCTTTTCTCCACTTCATGAAATATTCCTTGCATTTTATATATATTGTACATGGGTACCTAAAATGGTTTTGTAGTTGGGAGCCATATTTGTGTCTTCCTCATATTGCATAATATTCTTCTCCCTAAGTTGCACTTAAAGGGGACTGTTGAGTAAATAGTTAATTTGGTTTACATACTTCAGTTTAGCTAAGGTATATTTTATTAGTTGTACTTATCATTTTCTATGTGAATTTTTATTTGATCCAAGGTAGTTTTCATTAGTTATAATTACCTACTCCCACACATGACTAGGACACATGCCTTCTTTTGTGCCCTTCATTCGCTCTTTCCTTGCCTATATAAGCAAGATTGTAAACACTGTAAAATAATCAATTAATAAATATTTCTTCTTGCATCTCATTTCATATTTTCCTATGTGGTTGGTTGTCTCATGGCATGATCCTGAAGTATGTAGCTCTTGGTTTCACAATTGCTTCTACAATGTTATCTTAACAATAGAATAGTCTTGTATAGTTAAAAAAATTCCTTTAGAGGGATCGATCCTTCTCCAACAATTGAGAAATAAAATTCAAGTGTAAATTTTATAAGACCACCCACCTTAGCCTTTAAATAGGTTCATTATGTTACAAGTGTTGTTGTCATTGCACCAAAAGATTGACTTGTTAATGCCCGATACAACTACTAGAATTATAGAATCCACAAGAGATAGTTAAGCCATGTCACAAACCTGAGCGCTACACTGCACAACACAAGGAGACCAAGGGTGCACACCTTGAAACACATTAAATATACATGATAGCCAAATACATATTCACCTAATTGTAAATATATTTTTCTTTGACTACTAAAATTAATGAATCTTAAATTCTTAAATAAGAAACATTTAAATTATAGTATAGCTTTCTCTAGAGATTGTCCATGGATGATAGAATTTATATAATTTTTGAAAGGAATGAATTATAGTGACCGGAAATGGATCATCAAGAAAATTTTTCTTGGTAATACTAAGAATTATAAAACAAAAATAGTTTTAATGTGATAATTCTAGGTTGAGTGGATTAATTTTAGTTATACTTTTCACTAAATTACTAATCAATGTGACTTTGGTTCTTGTTACTTATTTTAGTGTCCTCATAACTTCCCTTTAATTATATGCATACCAAAATAGTATTTCTTTATCATGTCATGGGGGAAAAAATATCCATGACAAAACCTTAGATTTATACTAATAAAGTTAGGGAGTCATTGTTGTGTAATTTAAAGAATTTTTTTTTGTTGTCAATCAATTTTCCAAAATGTGCCATTTAATGTTGAACTCTTTATATGTTGAGATTAGGTTTTCTAATACCCAATTTAGATCACTATGTTCATTACAATAGTGTACTATCATAAATTACATCCTATGTAATTTCATATCACATATACCTTCCATTTAGTTACAGTTAAGACAATTATGTGTTTCAACCATAATTATAATCCAAAACATACCTTGTCAGCTTGAATGTCCAATTTCTTGATTTCTAGGTTTATATTTTTACCTACACATTGTTACAAATGCAGTTGTCGCTGCACCAAAAGATCATCTTGTTAATGTCTGATACAATCACTAGACATAGAATCCATAGGACACAATTAAGCCATGTCAAAAACCCAAGCATTGTATTGCACAACACAAGCAGACCAAGGGCACACACCTTGCAACAATTCCCCCCCAACGCAAGCGAGGGATTTGAACCTATGACCAAGCTCTGATACCACTTGTTACAAGTGTGGTTGTCGTTGCACTAAAAGATTGACCCATTAATTCCTGATACAACCACTAGACTTATATAATCCACAAGAGGCAGTTAAGCCATGTCACAAACCCGAGTGTTTTGTTGCACAAAACAAAGAGACCAAGTGCGCACACCTTGCAATACACATATGCACATAAAGTAGATGTTTATATGGCATGCTAGTGTCCCACAAAAATCAATGACTATGTAGCTATTGGGACATTACACATTCTATATTTTTAGATATGAAATTCCTTTGTCATCCTACACTAATATTGGGAATACACTTTCTTTGCAAAAACCTCTTTATGTTACCTCCAAATGATCTTTAAGAACTTGATTCACTATTCTCTTGTATTATGTAGTTATATTGAGCCATTGTAACACTTACAAGACCCTCATTCTCACATTAACACTCTCACTTAACCATACACAATCCATTTTTCCACCATTATTTTTACAATGATATCTTGTTGTTACATTGATATTCACTTGGAGGAGTCACTTTGGTGTTTCTTGTTGCTTTGTACACTTGCTTTTTGATGGCATCGTGTGCTTGAGGCTAGTAAACTCTCTTAGCCATTCTAGCATATTGCATTTTCTTATTATATTTTTTATAGTTTCTTTTATTTCTTTTATTCCTATGTTGTCCAAAGTTGTCTTCCTATGTTGTCCAAAGTTGTCCATATTAGTGGGAACAACAAAGTAGGGTTTTGACTAAGTTGAACTCTTATACATCCACCCAAATCTCTCTTTAGTATTTTATGGATAGGTATAGTTGAAGGAGTCGTCTAGAGAGAGTCATGGATGTTTTTATTAGTTAAAAGTGGGTTAGAACTATACCTTTACATAACCACAAAAAAAACCACCTAGGGTGCATGAGAAGTGCACACCTAGCTAGAAACAAAAACCAATAAAGAACCACTAAGCACTAACAAAAGACAAGAGATAGAACCTAAAACATAAATTACAACAAAACCAAACAATTTTGAAAGACATGAAGAGATGGCCTACTGAGCGGAGACATTGCCTTATTTATAGTCTTTACATAAACTAAGAACTTTATCAGAGAAATTTAGTTTTTTTTTATAGTCCTTTGCATCATTTGGAGTACCAAAATTAGGAGTGTCTTTGACCATGCACACAGGGGTCTCCATGAAAGAAGGTGACAAACCATGTCACTTTCATTTGGCTTTCCTACAATCAATTTCTTCCTATATAGCTTTCAAAGAAGTATTTAAAAGGAAGTATATTCTTTCTGTGTTGAATTTAAAAGGAAGTATCGGTATGAAAATGATGTTGTACCTAGTAAATTCATCATCTAGGTACTATCCACACATGTTACTTAAGTTGTCTTAGTGAAGACATAGGATTCTTCCCACTTTTAATGGATAGTTATCACTTTTCTACCTTAAGTAGATAATTTATCATATTATGTCTCAATTCATAATATTAATATATAGATCATAATTTTATTTCATCCTATGTTCACCTTGGCTTACATAAGCAAGGGATCCCATTGGTAATATAACTCATTCCATTGCTATCTTTCATTTTTTATACTCGGAAGAATAGAATAATTCTTTCGTACTTTATCTCACTTATGCTTTCATGAAGCTCCTAGATCTTGGGTGGCTATAATATTGAACCAATATTGCATGATATATAGAATTTTACACCAACTCATATAGTCCACTATACTTTTCTCTAAATAGGATCTCTCTCACTGAACCCTGAGGGATGCATAGTGTATGTCCATTGAATAATATAATATTGAATAAAATAAATCAGCCATGAAGTCCTACCCCTTTCCACTAGACATTTTATATACATCCACACTTCCTTGAAATCAATATCATTTCAATACAACTCTCTAATTTCATCAAAACCAAAAAAAATGACTCTCATCTCAGTCATCAACAACAATCCTTTTTTGAAAGGTTGGAAATATATAACAAAAATGTATCTAGTAATAGAAAAGTTATAATAAATTGTGCAACACCACCTTGAGGCACACACAATAGCTCCAAAAATTCAAGTTAAGATGTTTTTTAATAAGGTTGTAATACTTAGAATTTTAAAAACTTTGATATAAATAAATATTGTAATTGTTTCTATTTCAGGAGTTTTGATTCTATTTGATTAGTCTTTATGATTTTTTTTATATTGTATTCCTACAAATTGACAAAAGACGGTCAGAAAATTTATAATTGTGCTAAAATTAAAGGTATAGCTGGCAAGGTTATAGAACTAGGACAAAGAATGCTTGAAAAAATAATAGACAAAAATGAAAAGTTAATCTTCTAATTAAATTTATTTTATCTTCACATCTCGATAACCTTTATATGAAAGATGATTTGGATTCCTTAATAAATACAAGATTCAACACAATATCATAGGAATTCTCCTTAATTTAGTTGTATATACTTGAGGTAGCTACATTTCCTATGAAAAATATACCTAGTTTAGGATTGAATTTTAGAGACAAATATTTAAGAAACATTCTTTAATTGTACTGAATGATATTTGATGTGTTTATTTGAAAAAAAACATAAATTAACCTTTGGATAATCTATGCAACACAATAAATTGCATATACAACAAAATCTAGCACTAGGATTGTTGACCCGAAGGCTATCATCTTTTCTTGCAAGTATGATCCTCCTAAATGGTTAGCTAATTCTAATTTTTTAAGGGGTGGTCCATCAATATTGGTAGGTTCCTAGGTATTCATTTTTCTAGGCACTCTTCATTGAAAAGCAGGTGGATTTAGCTATTCGGAAGAATTGAGAGAACAAAAGTTGAAAGTGATTAACTCAATTACATTCCCATGGGAGTATACTACAAAGTTAATTAAAAAATAATAATCCTATACCATATTATATCTCCCTTCTTAGGTGTTATGTTACAAAGTTGATAAATCTCAAAATTTGGCTAGACTTTCTTTGGTCTAATGAGAAAGGTACAAGGAAAAGGGATTTTGTTAGATGGAGTTGGTGTTCTCCTTAAAAATAGTTGGTTGTTTTGGGTCTTAGAGACTTGAAATGGAAAGGAATTTCCTTGGCTATGAAATGGATCTTAAAATCAACAAAAATGAATGAAACTTTGAATATTTCAATCATGAATAATGTTGCATTATTTGATCTAAGAAAATGAAATCTCTAGACTAGTCTTTATTACCATGTCTTGGTTTTGGAAAAGATTAGAATATATCCTTTTGGGTCTAATATTTTCATAATATATTAAAGGAATAGGAAACTATAAAGAACTTTTTTAGGAATAAAGATTCTTCGTTAAGAAAATTTAAATTTACATTTTCTTTAAGATCTATCTTGTGGATCCTTCACTACAATAATAAATCTCTTGCATAAAATCAAGGTTGTTATGCTCATTATTGAGCCTTGAAAAGAATTGATAACTTTAGGAGCATCATACATAATAAAATTCTTAAATAGTAAGGTTCCTTACTTTCATAGGAAAGTCTTCTTTGGTTTCCATTTACCTGTTAAGGTTAAAAAACTAGGGACACACACAATAACTAAAGGTACACACAATATCTATTAAAATGCAACTTCAAAAGATTTATTTACAAGATTGTAATGTTTATAATTTTAATAACTAAGTTGTTGTAAATTATTAATAAAAATTTTCTCTATTTCATTTGGCCTTAATGATTGTTTTGTTATATTATAGTAGTACAATTTTATAAAATAATGGTGATAGTTTTACTTACAAAAGGTATAGTTGGCAACATTCAAGAACTAGGATAAAGAATTCTTGAAGAAAATATTTAGACAAAAATTCAAAGATAATATCTCTATAAAGTTCCTTTTATCTTTACATGTCAATTTAATTTAAATGATAGTTGATTTGGATTTGAAAAGAAATAGGAAAATCAATATAATATCATAGGAATTCTACCCGATTTAATTGTATTTCTTGAGGTAGCTACTTGTTTGGAAAGATATCCCTATTTTAAGAATGAATTTCCTAGATAAATCTTGAAGAAATATTATATAATTGTACTAAATGAAATTCAAGGTATGGATTTCAATAATATAAACATATTTACCTTTTAATAATCTATTCAACATAATAAATGATATGTAGTCTAATGCAATTCTAACCCTATAATTGTTGATAATAAGTTTATCATCTTTGGTTGGAAGTATAAGCCTCTTGAATTTTAGTTATTATTAGTCCCCACCTTTAGGCAAAGACTAATGTTTTCAAGTATCTATTTTGCAATTAACTGTTACTTTGGAAATAGTGTGAGTGTTTTTATTCTATGATTTGGGTGGATTTTCCCATTAAACTGATTTACCTCATTATTTTTGTTTTCTTCTAATTGGCCGGTGTTATTTTAGCTCGTGGTATTTTTGTTTTTACCTTTTTGCAAATTTAGGAAAAATCATTCTCATAAGCAAAGGGCTAGGTAGTTGGACATGGAATTTTACAAAATAAGGGCTAGGTAATTGGACATGGCATTTTGTAGAATAGTTCAAGTGCCTTGTCTATGCCTCCACATTTTGCATGCATTCATGGGACTATAGGCAAAAACCAATTGTAATGATAAAGTCTAACAAAAGAATCCATTTATGTATTTAAGGGTTTAAAACTCAGATTGCAAATGGGTTGAGGATGCCACATTAGAAAATTATGTAGATCGATTACAGAGAAGATCATGTGTTTCTACTATCAAAGGTTTGAGGATTTAAGCTTTACACCTACCAACTGCATTTACTTAGAAATTTTCTAAAGCCTTTCCAACATATCCAAATTGTTTATATCTTATAATTACTTTTTTATTTTATAATTCTGGAGATCACCTTGAAGAAAAGAATTGATGCTAACCATTTCTCTAGATTGTTCCAGAATCCATAATCTCTCATTGTCTCTAAAAATTAAATTTGGTTCTTTTGCTCTGAAAGATAGCAAGGTAAATGTTGTTTATTTTATTCTTATTGTATGGAAGAATTTATGATTTTTGTTTGAAATTGCTACTACCTTTGAACACTTTTTTGAATATGAACATCT
The DNA here is from genome assembly GCF_030272615.1 of Cryptomeria japonica. Classification (NCBI taxonomy): domain Eukaryota; kingdom Viridiplantae; phylum Streptophyta; class Pinopsida; order Cupressales; family Cupressaceae; genus Cryptomeria; species Cryptomeria japonica. The sequence continues at coordinate 104,137 of NW_026729294.1, forward strand.
TTTGACTTTGGCTAACTATAAGTGCTAATAATTCTCCTATATTTTGTTTATTTTGAATAGATTGAAGTAGTAGCTATGGAAATATTAGTTTCATTTTTGGTTATTTTAAAAAGAAGTCTTCTTTGTTAGGGTTATGTTATATTTTCCCTACAAATTCTAGGCATTTCCCCACATTGGCATTGTTGGTTGCATAACACTATTTGTGTATAGTCATGAGGTGAATAGAATAAGTTTCTTTAACTAGTTCTATTCTTTGTAGGTTGATCTTGAGTATACCTTAGATCATTACACTAAGCCTTTTTCTATGATGCTCTATTGTTTTCTTGTGTTCTTTCTATTTCTCTATTTTCAATGGTTTCACACTCTTCTCACAACAATATACTTATTCCCCTATGCATTAACCTCTTTGATAGTCATTCAAAGGGTAGGTTCTTATAGTATGCCCCACGCAAGGCCTCAAACTATCATGCAAATAATGTTCTACTTCCTTCACTTCTACTCACCTTTTTTCTCTACATACGCACACTTAGTATTCCTATGCCTCTCCTCTCATCCATGTAGCTTATGAATTCCCTTCCTCTATTTGTATTTTTGGGCTGTGCATCAAGGATAAAAGCTTCTTCTTAGTTTTTTTTGCTTCCTATTCACAGTAGCTACTCTCTCTCCCTAGCCTATGTCTATGAGCCTCTTCATTAGACCTATTCTTAGACTTTTTGATTTCATATTCAACATTCTCAAGACCATTCCACTTCCCATTCTCATTCTTGCCTAAAAGGAATTTTATTTCCTTCTATTTAAAATACATTGTGGTTTTTAATTTTGTTTTCTTTCATAATATATGAAAGGTATAAAGTGTAATGTAGCTAATGACTTTCTTCAAGCCAAAAATGTATTCAAATTTGTGAAATAGGCTCGTCATGCATCACAATATCTCACAGGCCTACTTTTGTACTATTTCATGATACTATTCTATCTCTAGATAAGAAGAGAGGCTAGTGTGTTCATTGCATAAGGTTTTGGAAAGAATATGAGAGTATTTTATACAAATGTTTAGTTTCTACAAGGGGTACTAATCAAAGATCATAGGTATTGTCTTTGGCTCATATTTTTTTCTCTTTAGTTGTATATAGGGATTCTACACCATGCCTTTTACCTTTGGTAATGAAATAATGAAAATAGAGTCCCAAAGTGATGCATTGAGAGGGCAAGAAATGTTTTCCTCCACAAAAGGGGTCTTTTAACTCATTTCATCCCTACTAGTGTTAGTTGGACATGGACAGAAGCTGATTTTGATCTCTTCACTACAACATCCACACTTGGGAATCAAAATTTTGTATTTTTACATGCAAGCAATCTATATTTTATTATTTTAATCACTAGTTATCTAGAATATTTATAGACACTTATGGTTTGAATTCATGTAATTTTATTACATCGTGGTCATCACAACAATATTCTCCATTTTTATTCTTTCCTCCTCATCATCTAACAAGATCTACTATTTCTATTCGGCATGGCCATTTTGTTATTCTACGGAAGTCGGTATGAGGGTTACTTTTTGCATGCTTTTACTTGTTAAGAAAAAAGGTATACAAGTCCTGTAGAGGATTGGTGACTTTGAGAGATTTCCTATTCATATATAAAAAGAAGACATTTTAATACAGTGGTGGATCATTTGGACAACAATGCATGCTAGGAGGAACAAATACCAAGCTATATGATCAAGGAAATTTCGTTAAGTAAGATTGTAATATTAATTTAGATCAAACAACTCAATAAACATGCATCTATGAATAACTGTATAACATGATCTTAAAAACATAAGTATAGTGGCTCAAATGACAAAGACCCAAATATTTTTAGTCCAGCATCAAGCAAATGGAAGATGCTATGTCTCCCTTGCCGACAAACAAATGCAATGATTCAGTTTCTCTAATATGCCAAAGTTTTCTTAACTAAGATATAATTGTTTACTCAAAATTATATCTCCATACAATATGCACTTCAAATAACTTTAGATAGGGATCCAAGGGATGGACTAGTGACACCATTTTTTTGAAGCTATGCAATGAGCTCTGAACTCACAACTTATCCTCTACCACATAAAGACCCACATTCCATTATACTAGGTGTGTCCTCCATGCACTAGATACCACCAATTTTCCAAATCAATCAAAATGGGCTCATGAGGAAATAATAGAAAATATCTTAAACATTGTTAGAAAAAAGGCCACAACTCTTCTTCAAATGCCCATGCTATGAATGCCATTGTACTCCACTTAATCCCTATAAATCTTATGATCTCCATAGCCAATTTTGTCAATTATCATTTGTTTATAAAGCCAAGTTTGGTTCTCTTCCAGCAAATAGAATGAACATGTCCTCATTTACCCTTCCCTACATTGTCAGAAATAAGCCTCACTCCTTAATCAAAACATTTGCAATACTAATACCAATATCAGTTCATAGGAAGTGCATAGGCAAAAACTAGTTCTTAGCCATTCATAGGACCTGCTCTTAATGAGGCTCTCACAATCAAGCTCAATGAATCATGAACAACTAAAACATGTAAGAATTATCAAAACATGCACAACCTGAAATTTAAAATTGTTATTGCATTATATGTTGATTTGCCATTGGGGTGTTATACAAGAATACCTCGAAATTATAAGACTCTAAATCAGTTAAGACCACGTTAGGAAAATATCGAATTCACTAGTCTTCTTTTATGCCAAATCACATACAGACTATGAAGTCACAATCTCTACTAAATTTTATCACATTGATTAAAAAGTGCAACATACATGTTTAACATCAGCTTTAGATTCAACCTTATTTAACTTACATACCCTACACTTGTCTCTCTATTCAATCTAGCACTATTCTATCAACATTTGGCTAGCATTGGTAGTGCATCACAAGACTTGTTCTAATTAGTATCGGCTGGTTTAAACAAGAATTCAAAAAGCATGTGGATTTAGCTACTTGAAGAAATTGAGTGCGAAAAAGGCAAAGTGACAAACTCAGCAAATGTAACCAAACCCACGAAAAGAAAAGAAGATAAAGTTTTTTACAAGCTTTACACTCCTAGTATCAACCAAAAGTTAGGCAAAATGTTTCAATTTCATCGTAATTTTTTTTATCGAAAGTAGATTCTCCACCCACGCATTTTCGTATGTCACTACTATCATAGAGAGTACTAAATCACATCCGAAACAATTTAAGGTGTTCCTCCCCTGACAGATTGGTTGCAGTCCCATATTACATTTGATTAAGCCTCTAGAATGCCAATGAAAGCACCTTGTCCATCCTCTTCACCAAATTCTGTATTGAGCATCTAAAAATGCATCCTCGGAGTCTACTCGCTCCTACTTTCACCTACTCTTACCTCCCCTTTTTCTTCTCTTCTGTGTCCTTTACCGTAGCTTGAGGGAGAGGCCATCACAAACAATATTCCAGTGCCAAAACTCAAAATGCATCAAACAATTTTCTCTGTTTCCTATGTAACATCTTTACATATCTACTATTGGTACCATCAAAGTGTGATTTTTCTCAAAATTTTCTCTGTTTCCTATGTCACTAATATTATACTAGTATCTTCTATTTCTCAATGTCTCTTACCAGAACGCTGATTGTACGTGTATTGATCCTTCAATTACTTAATCTAAATAAACTATTCAAATTTTAAAATTTAATATAAATAAATTAGAATGAAGCGGAACTATGATAAGCTTTCCTCCGAGTGAAAATTAAATTAAAAAAACGAGAGTTGTGCCCCAAAAAAAACCATTTTCTTTTCCTCTACTCTAATGTAACAAAGTAATAACTAACGAAAATTTGAGACTATTGTAAATTAAATTTAACAAATATATAGTTATTTTACCGAAAGGTGTTTCAATCATGCTGCGTAGACGTTTCTTTTCAAAATATATATATATGAATATGATTGAGGGCTCCTAAAAATATCAACGGACAGTTCGATCAAAATGAATATGATACCAGGTCTCCCAAAAGATTTGATAGTGCAATGCCTCATAAAAGTTCCTTACAAATTCCACAACCACCTTAGGGCCGTCTGCAAGAGTTGGAACGCTGTGCTGAGCAGTCCCAACTTCTATAAAGAGCGACAGCGCCATAATGAGTGCGAGGAGGGAATAGCTTATTTTCACCTAACACAGAGACCAAGTAATTGGGAAGTAATTATTTACTACCCGCATGGGAATTGGTTGGAAAGACTGCCTCGAGCCCCGGAAGAGTTTATTTCAGATTGGGAAGTCTATTTTAATGAGTTCAATTTTGTATACGTTAGATCAAAACATCATCTGGTTGCTATCGGGCTTCTCAACAAGTACGACAATAGAGCAAGTGTTTTGATGTTTGATTTTTTATCTCGCACATGGAGGCTCGGCCACGACATGCCTTTCCGTCGATACCAGTCTGCATGCGCAGTGTCACCGTCTCCTAATGGTCTTGTCTATATTACCGGTGGTGTCGAGAATCTTTCACAGAACCCCATCAGTCCCCATCTACTGGAATCTTATGTTTTCAATGTAGAGGAAAACAAATGGGACGTTTTACCTCGTATGAATCCCGATAGCCCTCAATATTACTGTGTTGCTGAGTTTGTTGATGACAGGTTTTATGTAGTCCCCGATCATGGGCGCAGCTTACAAGTTTACGATCCTCAAATACGACTATGGAAAACCATAAATACTGACAATACCGGTGAGAATGTTGTGAACTGTATATCTGCTTTTGGGAGGTTGTATTGGTTTGGGTTGAGGAGGGACACTCTAGTCTTAGAAGAATTCGATTTTGCCAATAATTTATTTACTACAGTCGGACAATATCCTTTCCAAATTCGTGCTGTGGACCGTGCTGTGCTGTGCCGTGATTGTATTTTTGTAAATGTCCTGGATTACAGTAGTTCGTTGTATTATCTTTTTAATCTCCTGGATAAGAGATGGACTCAAATCGAGATGCCTGCAGAGTTTCCAACTTTTAGTTTTGTATCAACAAAGTTTGCTGCTGTGCAAATTTGATATGTGTGGTTAACAAGTAAACTATGATATTTTTATTGCCTCCTTGTATCGCTTTTAAATATATTAAGCTAACATTTTGTTTTTAGTCAGTTACTTGTGTTTGAAATATTTAATTAATACAATTTCTTTTGTATTAATTTTTTTTCCATAAATGTTACTGAAATAGGATTTATCATACTATTTCCTATTTTGTTTCTTGATTTTATTTTTTATTTGATTTTAATTTTTTATATTTTTTAAATACTTAAAGTTTGAGATATTTCTTTTCTTTATAATATATTGTTTGTGTAAATATATTTAAAATCAAAATATATAAAAACTGATATTAATAGTTTGTTCTTGTATTTGATGTATAATATGAGATTACATTTGTTATGTCAATGTTTGATTTGTATTTAAAATTTTAAATCTTAATGTTTGTTTCATATTTAAAATTTTAAGTGAAAAATAATTGAATTCTAACCACTTCAATACATGTCTATTTTGAAGATTCTATATTTGATCCTTTTTTATGTGTAAACCTAATCAATAAATGTTTATGAAAAAGGAATTTCTCATTGAGAAAGGATGTCATGTTAGCCAATAATGTTGATTATGCTTTTAAACAAAATTTGACACATATAAATCAATTAAAAGAATACTTGAAACATAAGTTAATTAAATTATTTGATAAATGTGATTTATATAATGTGAAAAAACACAAAATATAAATTCATTACTAATAACTTATGGTACATATCCATCATTTGTACAAGATATATTTTAGTCACTTTATACAATTCTTCTATAAGCAATGTAAGTTGCTAAAAATTTGAAATGACTTCCAATTTTCTATGAATATCAAAAGTATCTTTTTACAGTGTCTAACTTAGTATAAATTTTATAGGGCATATCTAGGTGTATAGAATAATTAAATAATAAAGTGATTCTTATACTATATGTAAATTAAAGTATTTAAATTAATTATTTAAATTTTATTAACTTTTAAAGATAAATTCCAAATAACCATATAAAACTATTTTAATTTAAGAGTTTAACATGTTCAATAAATATTTTATGTTATCAAATTATAATAATAGTAAAATTAAAAAAGTGTTTTTAAATATAAATAATTATAATAAAATCAATATAAATATAGTGACTACATCTCTTATTTTACTTTATTATTTTGTTGACCTAAACCTTATCTTATCAGTACTTGCCATTAGACTATTACTATTGGTTATTATTCAATTGTTTCTCCATCAATAAGAATTGTGAATTATTTTCTTTATGTTTTAATTTTATTTTTATTTTTAAGTTAAGATGTGTGATTTTTAAATTTTTTAATCATAGAAGCTATTTTGTCGAATCTAATTGGTTAAAAAAATTTACATCTTATTATTGGATTTCACACATCCACCTTTTTAACTCAATTTTTGAGGTCATGCTAATGCAATATTTAGTATGTTTTAAACAATATAATATAATATAATATATTTTTTTGATAGATAAACTATTGGTAGGGTAACTCCCCATATATTGATCAAGAATAGAAAATATAAAACTGAATAGGAAGAAAGGAGGACTTCTCAATCAATGAGTCTGTTTATACTGGAAATTAAATGGCAAATCCTACGACCCATATCTAACATAATATCTTTGACAATTTAGATTTTACATTGAAGAACATAAAGTTCTTGCTATCCAAAATTATGTCTATCCTAGCAAATACACTATACTAATGATGGACCCAACAAAAAACTATTTAGTGTTAACATTTCTTTGATATAGCACCAAGCTAGAGAATAATTTTGCTATTAATACACAACCTAGAGCATCTATGTTTTAACCTTCCTCCTCCATGTCCATATTGTCTAATTCATTAGGAATTTCTTCAACCACCTCAGTTTCTTTAATTTGTTTCTCCAAACCTTCCTGATAGACGTAAGTGAAAATTCAATCGACTATTAGATTTGCCACTGTGTTAGTCTAGTTCAAAAGAAAATTGAGACCCCTAACCATTATCTCTTTATTGTCTTGATATTAATCTTCATGATCGATTAAGATGAATAGTAGTTTTGGAACATCTTTGTCCTCTTTATCAAAATAATTGGGTAATGGGATCTAGATATTATCAATATTTCTGACAATGTCATCTAGGCCTCCCAAAAATTGGTTCTTAAATATTTATTTAATTATCTTTTTGCCCATAGGATTGCTCAAAACTTTGTCTAGAGAAATGGCCAGGAACATTGACTAGATATCAAAATTAACTCGATACCTATTATCTTCCATTATGAAATCCTCCCCAAGCACCAATTTGATTGCATATAACATAATTGGGTGCTTATACCTCAATATTGTGCACAACCTCTTATCATTAACTCATATAACACAATCTAGAAATATTCACAAACAATGTGAATTGCATCACAACAACCGCAACAATTCAGATTACCAAAATCATTACCATCTCATCACTGGAGATCAAGAACAATCATCAAAACTAACTGTTAAAATGAAAGGTTTACTTGTGGACATCCAAATCATGAATCAATCGAACTGAGGATACACATCAATGTCTAGAATATATCCCATACATCCACAAAACTAGAATATCGAATAACATGAACAACTAAATGTCGATCTCAATACCAGATCTCATAACTCAATCAGAACATCAGGCGAAGCACAGAAAATTATGTTGAATCAACTAGAGATACATTTCAAAATCCATTAAATGGCATCAGCTCAACCACAACACACTGACCAAACCAATAATATTGGAATACATAAAAGAATATGTTGACATCAATGAGAATGCATTAGTCCAACAAAATCCTCAACAATATCTAACAGATGGCAAAATATGAATGTGAAAATAAATCAATGCAAAGAAAGAAATTGTCCCTAAGAAATCTCCATTAGCTCAAATAACTCAAATTACAAAACTAAGAATTCATTAGGGTTTTTCACATGCTTCTCTCCCCCTTTGACATCAATGACAAAGGTTCTGGTATCAAGATTCCCTCACAACAAATTTGAACACCAACATTGACTACACCCCCTGACTTACAACCTTACTCACCAATCCAAATCACAAGATATCTTTGTGAAGTTCACCAGAGTGATACAAATCCACGCATATTAGTTCTTATAAGGAGGAGAA